>NC_073302.1:162493450-162799283 GCF_027595985.1 Sorex araneus | reverse complement strand
CAATGGAACAGGGTGGAATATCCCTACACACAACCCCAAATGTATGACCATCTAATCTTTGATAAGGGAGCAAGAGATGTGAAGTGGAGCAAGGAAAGCCTCTTTAACAAATGGTGCTGGCACAACTGGACAACCACATGCAAAAAAATGGGTTTAGACCTTGACCTGACACCATGCACAAAAGTCAGATCAAAATGGATTAAAGACCTCAACATTAGACCACAAACCATAAGGTACATTGAAGACAAGGTCGGCGAAACCCTCCACGATATTGAAGATAAAGGTATCTTCAAAGGTGACACGGAACTAAGCAATCTAGTAAAAACAGAGATCAACAAATGGGACTACATTAAACTAAAAAGCTTCTGCACCGCAAGAGATACAGTGACCAGAATACAAAGACTATCCACAGAATGGGAAAGGATATTTACACAATACCCATCAGATAAGGGGTTGATATCAATGGTATATAAAGCACTGGTTGAACTCTACAAGAAGAAAACATCCAACCCCATCAAAAAATGGGGCGAAGAAATGAACAGAAACTTTACCAAGGAAGAAATACGAATGGCCAAAAGGCACATGAAAAAGTGCTCTGCATCACTAATCATCAGAGAGATGCAGATCAAAACAACTTTGAGATACCACCTCACACCACAGAGACTAGCACACATCCAAAAGAACAAAAGCAACCGCTGTTGGAGAGGATGTGGGGAGAAAGGGACCCTTCTTCACTGCTGGTGGGAATGCCGACTGGTTCAGCCCTTCTGGAAAACAATTTGGACGACTCTCAAAAAATTAGATATTGAATTCCCATTTGACCCAGCAATACCACTGCTGGGAATATATCCCAGAGAGGCAAAAAAGCACAATCGAAACAACATCTGCACATGTATGTTCATCGCAGCACTGTTTACAATAGCCAGAATCTGGAAAAAACCCGAATGCCCCAGAACGGATGACTGGTTGAGGAAACTTTGGTACATCTATACAATGGAATACTATGCAGCTGTTAGAAAAAAGGAGGTCAAGAATTTTGTAGTTAAGTGGATGGGCATGAAAAGTTTCATGCTGAGTGAAATGAGTCAGAAAGAGAGAGACAGACATAGAAAGATTGCACTCATCTATGGTATATAGAATAACAGAGTGGGAGACTAACACCCAAGAACTGTAGAAATAAGTGCCAGGAGGTTGACTCCATGGCTTCGAGGCTGGCCTCACGTTCCGGGGAAAGGTCAACTCAGAGAAGCGATCACCAACTACATTGTAGTCGAAGGCCATGTGGGGGAAGGGAGTTGCGGGCTGAATGAGGGCTAGAGACTGAGCACAGCAGCCACTCAACACCTTTATTGCAAGCCACAACAGCTAATTAGAGAGAGAAAACAGAAGGTAATGCCTTGCCACAGTGGCAGGGTGGGGTGGGGGGGAGATGGGATTGGGGAGGGTGGGAGGGACACTGGGTTTACGGGTGGTGGAGAATGGGCACTGGTGAAGGGATGGGTTCCCAAACTTTGTATGAGGGAAGTATAAGCACAAAAGTGTATAAATCTGTAACTGTACCCTCACGGTGATTCTCTAATTAAAAATAAATAAATTTAATAAAAAAAAAAAATGAAAAAATGACTTTGTCCACGTAACACATAGTGCTGAGATTGAAATGTATTGCTATGGGAAAGATCCATTGTAATAGGTAAGAGGTAATGCCAATTATCTACTATCTTCAGTGTCTTTCCAGAGTTTGAAATATTTTTATGGCAAAGTTCTTTACATGAGGTTAGAAATGGTACTAATCTTTTGCAGTGCAAAGGCAAAATATGAGAGACTATTCAAACTGGATAAGAAAATTATCCAGGACTATAAGTGTGAGAACTTTTAGCAGAGAAATCAATTGCAGTGATGAATTCTTGATTGGAATAAAGACTTTATATTTTATTTTACTGGCTTTTGGACCACATCCTGCAATACTCAGGGTGTACTCCTTACTCTAAACTCAGAAATCATACCTGACAATGCTTGAAGGACCCATTGGGGTGTCAGAGATCAAATCTGGGTCAGCAGCATTCAAGGCAAATACTGTATCCACTGTTCTATTTAACCCCTGAATTAGAGACCTTGAGAGAATGAGTAGAAGTTGACAACATCAAATTTTCCAATCTTACTCCTTTTGAAGGTTGGTAGTTCAAAGACTATATTTAAACACAGTCTGGTGTCCTATCATTTGTTGCTGTTTTTCGGTTTTTGAGAATAGATTTTTATTTTTATTAATTGTATTGAATCACCATGAGTCACAGTTACAAAACTTTCATGTTTGAGTTTCAGTCACACAATGATTGAACACCCATCCCTCCACCATTGCACATTTCTCACCACGTATCTCTCCAGTATCCCTCTTTCCCTGCCCCCGTCCCACCCTTCCCCTTGTCTCTATGGTAGGTAATTTCTCTCTTACTCCCTCTCAACTTACAGGCATTATTCAATACAGATAATGGGAAGTTTGCAATACAGATAATGATAAAGTTTGGTCCTTTATCTACTTGAAGCACACATCTCTCATTCAAAGCGATCCCCCCAACCATCATTGACTTAGTGATCTCTTTTCTATCCCAGCTGCCTTCTTCCCTAGCTTGTAAGATAGGTTTCCAACCGTGGAGCAATCTTCCGGGTCCTTGTCTCTGCTGTCCTTGGGTGCTAGTCTCATATTATGATACTTTATGTTCCACAAATGAGTGCAGTCGTTCTATATCCTATCCTTTGAAGCACAGTCTTTACATGCCCATTTCCTTTCAACCAGTCTTAGCCTGTTCTTGCGTGCATGTGATCTCTGGTCAAGGAGAACCAGCTCAAATTTCTAACCTCTTTTTTCTTTCTGATATCTACCATTTTACCCCAAAAGTGGGTAAAGCAGCTGCCATAGCTTACTTTGAGTCTTATGCCACCTCAGTTATTTCTTATCTTTATAACAATAGAAACTCAGCACTCCCTATAGAGACCATTACTTCTTAACAATGCGAAGGCTGATAGAGGCAACCCAAGCCAGAAGCACCTTGCAGAAAGCATGACCCTGGGACAATGTGTCCCCCATAGGAGTTGTTACTATGCCCATTTGCAATCTTCTTTGGTGATTTGTAGCAACGCCTATTTGAATCTTATGCCAGTGATTGTAACAAAGACTACTACCCAATACGTATCTGACACATACTGATTAAACTGGCAAAAATGGTTATTATTCTGGAAGAAACTTTATCTTCAAGACACTGCTTAACATTGTTTACTGAACCTTTGACAGAATTACTGAAATAGCTGCTACAAACTTCTCGTGAATGTCTATAAGCCCTGTTGACTTTGAGCTGCAATATTTTTTCATGTGTGGATAGTAGATAGTATTTTAAGTTGTTTAAAATACATTAAAGCAGCAGTATCACACCACAGTTAAAGTTATAGTTCAACATTATCGGAGTTCCTCACTTTACATGTGAGTTCAGCTGAGATAACTTTGGCAGTAAGTTATCCTTGCTAAAAATGTCGAAGCAGAATATTAAGACAATACTTGGAATGATATGTTAGCTTCTCTGACTTATATGTTGTTAACTGTGATATTTTTCCATGAAAATCTAATGTTTTCTGTCAAAAAAAATAAAAAGTGTGGCAGCTGAATTTTAAAGAAATATCAGATGGAACGGCAATATTTAGATGAATTGGATAATAGTCTCTTTGGGGTCATGTTTCTGTTGTGTCACATTTTATTGTTCTGATATGTTCAAATAGGGTTCAGGGTCCTGCAGTTAAGTGACTGTCTGTCTCACCAGCCATAGTCTAGTTTTCAATTTCTCTTGCATCAGAGGTGGCATTTGTTCTTGTTGCTCTTGTTTTAAGTAAAAACAGGTTTCATTTGAAATTATGAGGAAGAAAGGAGGCAGGGGTGAGAACTGTGCTCAGGAGATTATGAGTTTCTCCAGAGAAGAGAGAGCCCCAGTACATATCTCAACTAAGGTATGGAAATAGACAACTTTGCTCTTCTGGATTATTCCCTAGTTAATTTCTAGTAAACTTCTACTATAAACTGGGGGTCAAATGCTATGTTGTCTTGGAAAATATTTACTTCTGCTCTGCAAAAAAAAAAAAAAAGGATACAGTAAGCCCTTTAACAGACCTTTTTTGCAACATTGTTTCATTTTAGTGTTGAAAAGAAATAAAAATAAAAATAAAATAAAATTAGTGCCAGAGCTATAGTTCTGCAGGTAAGACACTTGCTTTCCACATGTCCTACATGGGTTCAATCCTGGACACTATATGTGGTCCCCAGAGCCCTGAGTGGAGTCATCCCTGAGGCAGTGCCAGGGGAAAGCCCAAAGCGCCACTGAGTGTGGCTTAAAAATATACAATAAAATACTTCTTAAATAAGTTCTGAGTCAGGGAGGACTTTGTGGAACATGATAATTCTCCTTATGTCTGAAATAAGTTTTCTTCAGGTACTTCAGGTACTTTTTATTTAAAGATGCACACATGAAATTAACATAAAGTTAACTAGGAAATAATCCAGAAGAGCAAGGTTGTTTTACAAGTTTGTAGAAGAACACACTTCATGCATTTCTTCTTTAATTACTTTAAATGAGATACAAATAATAATAGAATTAAACAAGCATACTAAAATAATTTGATAGTAGACATATATACGGGCTGGAGCGATAGCACAGTGGGTAGAGCGTTTGCCTTTCACGCAGCTGACCCCTGTTCGATTCCCTCCGCCCCTCTCGGAGAGCCCAGCAAGCTACCAAGAGTATCGTACCTGCACGGCAGAGCCTGGCAAGCTACCCATGGATATTGGATATGCCAAAAACAGTAACAATAAGTCTCACAATGAGAGATGTTACTGGTGGTGTCTGCTCGAAAAAAATCGATGAGCAACGGGATGACAGTGTCAGTGACAGTGACAGACATATATACCAGCTTTCAGAAGCCTAAAATAATCAAGCCTGGGCCAGAGTAATAGTACAGTTAATCTATATTGCTCCGATCTGAGTGTCAATATGAGTGTATCCTGCTATGAGTATTATGTATGAAAGTTTTTTTCACTGGTAGTCCTGAGATGCTGGGATAGATTCCTGCTTCCTGATATCCTGGCCTGGAATAAGAAGACTGAAATATTTATAAATAAGGAAATGCAAATTATGATTCAATAGCAGAAATACTTGTGATACAGTGGGTAGGGTGTCTGCCTTGCATGCAGCAGACCCCGGTTAATTTTTAACTCAAGTAATATTCATGATGACATTGTACAAGATTACATATACAGTGAAACCTTTAGATGGTGGTGGTGGGAAAATTCAAAATAACAGTGGTGGGAAGGTGTAATAGTGGTGGGATTGGTGTTGAAATGTTGAATGTAATAAATTACTGTGAACAACTTTATAAAAATAAAATTCAAAAAATGGAAAAATAAAAATAAAGAAAAATGAAAGTCTATGATCGGTTCTAGAATTTTGTCAATATATTACTGTTATTAATCAGATTTTCTTATTTCCTATTGCTAGGAAATGTGCTACTTGTTCCCCTAGCTCAAAGAGAAAAATATCATATCTCTCATTTTTATTTTCAAGACATAGGACACAGAAAGATTGGATTCAATTTGAAGCCATAAGTTTTGTCAAACCTTTATTTTAAAATACCTACCAAGCAGAACACATAAAATTAAATTCTAAGTGGCATTTATGAAGAAGGAGTAAATTTTCTCTCTTCCCTGGCATAATTAAGGAACATGAATCGTTTTTTATAGTACCTTTCCAAAGCTCTAAATGAACATGTCCACTCTTTGGATCTTCCCTTTAGTTAAATATATGACAGTTATTAAAAACAGATTTCAACCCTAATACCTTTATTACTTATATGTCCACATGAAGCAATTGATAGATGAGTTCATATATGGTCTTCATAAAATCCTTCCTAGGAACATTTTTATTAAATTTCCAAATATTATAACTGTATAGAAAGCCATTGGAGTAAAAATTTATTATTAATATAATGGGATTTCCAGTATTATTATAGAATAGCCAAATTGTTTTATTTTATATGATTTATTACAAATGAATATAAATACATTAGCTGTTAAATGAAAGCATTTGGAATATCTGGCCAAAATTAAATAAATTTCTAACAACCTCTATTTATATTATGTGTAGCATGCTACTTACAGTTTTATTTTTAAGATTTTTATATATTTTTTGGTCTTGGTGTTCTTCATAACTTAGTATTTAAATAATTATTCAATATTTTTTATTTTTTAAATAAATTTTAATATAATTAAACCACATGACTTTCAGAGATATGTTACTTTGCAACTTTTTTTTAAAGTTACAAAGTTCTCAGGTTTATATGTCAGTTATACAATATTCAAACACCCATCCCTTCACCAGTGCCCATATTCCACCACCAGAAACCCCAGTATACCCCCCGCCCCCACCCCCTACCCCCTACTGGATAACTAATGAATTTCACTTCATTTTTTCTTTACCTTGATTACATTCCATAATTCAACACAAAACTCACTATAGTTGACATAACTCTCTCTCTCTCTCTTTTTTTCTGTTTCCTTTTCCCTTTTTTTTTGTCTTTTTCCCCCTCATCCCCCTTCCTGCTCCTCATAGTATGGTGTACTCCACACCGCGTCGGCCAGTGTGGGGCTTTTGCTTAGTTCACAGTCCAGAGATGGCTGCTACATTAAAAACCTTCAATATTTCAACAAAAACTTACTGTTATTATTTGGAGTTTCCCCCCCCCCAAGTCAAACCAGCAGCATCCGCGCAGTTTTGGATTTCTGTATAAAGTCCAGGGAAAATTCTGCCAGAAATTACATAGCCCAGCTCACAGTCCCAGTGCATTGCTGTAAAAAGTCTCTGAATTCAAAGTCTTTAGGCTCAGAGGGTCCGATTCGCGCTCAGCGTCTCCAGATTTATCTGGGCCAAGGGCGTGCCGGTTACGCCCCCTTCCCCTGAGTTCCTGGGAGCCCCAAAAGTAAAATCCGAATACCTGTGGGTTTGGAGTCACAGAAGATGGCGCCTGCCACATGGGTGCCGCCAGCCCACCGCTTTCCGTGCAGGAAGACAGGGTGGGGAGAAAAAAAATCTACCCCCGGCAGCACAGAGTTGTAGCCCAGTTTGGTGTCCCAGTGCTTCGCTATCGGATGCTGCGCTGGATGCCCAAATGTGTTACATCTTTGGAATCAAAGTCTTTAAGCGCAGAGGGTCCGATTCGCGCTCAGCGGCTCCGGATTTATCTGGGCCGAGGGCCACTTTGTAACTTTTTTAAAGCATGTGACATTGGATAGAAGTCAGTACTAACCTGAATTATACCTAAGAGGCAACTTAGTTATTAACATATATTAAAGACGTCATTATAAGTCCATTTCCTCTTTTTTAAATTTTTGTTGTGTTTTGGGGCCACACCCAGCAGTGGTCAGGGCTTACTACTGGCTCTGAATTCAGGGACTCCTGGCTGGACTTGGGATGCTAAGATCAAACCCAGGTCAGCCATGTGCAAGGCAAACACCCAACCACTGTATTATCTTACTGGCCCAAGCCTATTTCCTCTTAAAAGTGCTCCTATATCACAGATATCACAGATCTTACTAACATAGAGACACAGCAAGATGTTCTTTACAAAATATCTTTCTGAACTTTGCAAACAAGAATATATGGTTTAATACTTAAACATTAAATACTTAATTAAACATTGGATAGAGGGCAAACTTGATTTTCCTTGCTATGGGAGTTGGGAAAAAAGCCATGTAGTATGAATAAACATCAGATTTCCTAGTGCACTTATGTGGGGCAGAAAGCCACAGAAGACACTTTAATGAGGTCAAAGGTATAAAGGAAATATGAGTTGGCACTCTCTAATAAAATGACTAATGCTCTGTTTTTATAGGCATTTGGAATCTTTGTACTATGTATTGACCTTCTGAAGACAGAACTAATAAGTGGTTATTCCCCTCAGGGTTTAGTTTCAATATCTTAAACCATCTCTTCATCCATTTAACATCTAAATTTATGTGACTTTTTGTTGATATTATAATGTTTTATTGGAAAACTATAAGAAAAAAAAGAAACCTGGTTCAAATCCATGTTCATGACCTCATATCCCTTGTACTGTATACATGGAAAAGCCCATCAGAGCAAGATGGATATTAATAATAGACTTGATTGTACTTTCTTGTGTTATGTTTTAGTTCATTAGGGACACCATAATAAAATTGGCATGGATTGGGCAGCTTGTAATGTGAACATGTATTTCTCCTAATTCTGAATGTCTAAGATCAAGGCATGGGCAGATTTTGTGAGGGGTGAGGAGTGCCTGGTTCTTAGAGGCAATGTTTTCATATGGCAGAAGGAACAACTGAATTCTTCTGGGGTCTCTATTATAAAGGCACAAATATTATTAATGATGTCTGCCCTTGTGATGTAGCTACCAAAAGACAATGCCTCCAAATACAGAATATTGGACTTGAGATGGATATTGTGTAACTAATACATGAAGTCTTGAGCATGATACAACTTTTATGCCCAGAATTTTGACCTTCACCCTCATAATTTTAGCTAAGGTGGGTATTTAACAAATGGAAAAGTCCCTTAATTCTGTGATTAGAAAGAATGTTTGTAAAATATACTTCTCAAAGAGCTAAAATAAATCATGTCAAGGTGAAAATATCTATGAGCACACTCATTACAGTGGGTGGGTTTTGCAGTGGAGAGAGCTTGTAGGAAGTAAGTGTTATAAGTGAAGCAGTGATCTTATAAACAGAAGAGAGGAGAGAGGAGACACAGAAAAGAACATTAAATATAACCCTTAAGTATCACTAATAGGTTTAAACATACAGCAAGGGGCTGGAGCGTAGAGCGTTTGCTTTGCACGCAGTCAACCCAGGTTTGATTCTCAGCATCCCATATGGTCCCCTGAGCACTGCCAGGCGTAATTCCTGAGTGCAGAGCCAGGAGTAACCCCTGAACATCGACAGGTGTGATCCAAAAGCAAAAAATAAATAAATAAATATAGAGCAAATGTTACACTCAGAACTTTCCACCTTTTCATAATTGACACAATAAGATCATATAAGTAAAAGAGATATCTTGAATTCTTTAAATGGTTTTCCGTTAGACAAAATTGAAACCACAGGGAAAACAAGCATTCTTTCTGTTCTGTCCTCTGATTTTGAGGATTTTAAAACTGCTTTAGAAAAGACCTGAATAATAGTGAGTCAAAGTAAATAACTACAAAAGATGACATTATGGCATTCTGCTCTATGCAGCTAATAGAATCATTTCTTCTCTGTCTCCTTTTACTCTTGCTTAATCTGCTTCTAAATCAATGATCAAACACCATGACCCATGAATGCTAGCTATATCAAATATATTTGAGAAAAAGTAATAGCTTTGAATATATTGAAATCAAGCTTTCAGAAGCCTAATCTTCCTGAGAAAACATTAGGGTAGGGGATTGTGAATATACTCAAAATACATTAGAAGGTTAAAAAACTCATGACTTTCGGTATCAATATTTGCTGTATAAAAATCTCCAGTATTTCAAAAGGCTTATTATAATATATGGACATATGTTCATAAGTTTCATTACTGCAAATATATATCCATTATGATCTTTAAAGATTTTCAAGTAAAAATATACATCATAGAGATGAAACATAGAAATGTCTTATTTTGCACATTTTCTGTATTCTTTTAAATACATATTACAGAATGAAAACAAATTTTCTTCTTTTAAAACTAACAGTATAACTGTCTTTCCACAATTTAATACTCATTAATTAAAAAAGGCCCTAATTTTTCATCTAAATACATATTTTTGTGAAGCAAGAGAGATTTTATTGAAAGAAATTTACTTACACATAGGAGAAAGTTAAAGGAACATGGTGTTTTTTGTTTCAACTATTCCATTTATCTTATGACAGTTCCACTAACTTCTGCTGCATCATCTTAGACTTTGATCCATCTCCTTAACCTATAAGTCCTACAAAGTCATACATTTTAATATTTCTCTGCTCGTATATATTTGTTTTGTCTGACAGTGCAAAGTTCTATTTTGCAACCTCAAAATCTGAAAAGGCAATTTGGTATACAAATTTAATACACCCGAGTAAAAGTCAAATTCTGTGATGCCATGATATGCTGAATATACTATCTTTCCATGATTGTGAATACAATAAAAATATCAACATTTAGCAAAACTACTTTAAACTACAATTGATACAACATATGTATCTATAATTGTATGCCGAAAGATTAATTTTCATAGTTAAAAGACAAGTAGATGGTGCTTCGCTTATCTTTGTTTCTCTAAATACACAGGACTTTATGCTGAATGTAATGTGTCAAGCAGAAATTTAGTGAAAGTAAGAAATCAAATGGCAGCATAGATCAACTGAGACCCTAAGGGAAGAATAGAGAGTCCCAGATCAAGAATACAACTAATAATTACAGATACTATGTTTCCAGATAGAATTTAACACTGGGGATATAAATAAGAATGGCAAAATATCTTCAATATTTTGTGGCTATATGCTACTACTTATAGGGCCCAACCAGAAATTATCTTAATTCTTAATGAGTGGCTTTAACAGAATGCCAAGTATACTGGTTACATTTTTCTCATTAATGCTCTTAATAGACATTAAAATCTATTAGAATATGTAGTATATTTACATAAAAATTAAAATAATTTTTGCTTACATAAAGGATCATGCCACTAATTTATATTTTAATTTATTTATAGTTAAATATTTATTTATATTTCATTTAAATGTAAACTGTGATTTTTACAATACAGTTCACAAGAGGTTTTCAAGCACACAACTTTACAACACCACACTCTCCACTAGAATGTTCTTTTCCCTCCACCTCAGGGTTCCCTCCCACCCTCTCAATCCTCCACTCCTTGTAATTGACTTGAAATTAAAACAAGTTATATCAGTAAAACAAAACTCATCAGTAAGAACTACAAAGTCCCATGTTAAAGACACACTGTAGTAGAGTTTGAAATCGGGGGAGGTGACGCCGCCCATCTTCTTTTTTCCAAGGATTGCTTTAGTTATTCGTGGGGGGTTATTGATACATATAAATTTCAGGAGTGTTTTGTCTATTTCTTTAACATGGGTATCCTGATAGGGACTGCATTAAATTTGTATAGTACTTTGGGCATTAGCCATTCTGGTAATGTTAATTCTCCCTATTCATGAGCAGGGGATGTGTCTCCATTTCCTAGTGTCCTCCTTTATTTCTTGAAGTAGTGTTTTGTAATTTTCCTTATTTAAGTCCTTCACCTCTTTGGTTAAGCTGATTCCAAGGTACTTGATTTTCTGAGGTACTATTGTGAATGGGATTGTTTTTTTAATGTCTCTTTCTTCTCTTTCATTATTTGCATATAAGAAAGCCATGGAGTTTTGGGTGTTGGTTTTGTAGCCTGCCACTTTACTATATCGACTTATATCTAGTAGTAATTAAAACAGCATGGGATTGGGATAAAAACAGACCTGCATACCAATGGAACAGAGTTGAATATCCTGTCACAGACCCCCAAATATATGGCCACTTAATCTTTGACAAAGGAGCAAGAAATGCAAAGTGGAACAAGAAAAGCCTCTTCAACAAGTGGTGCTGGGAAAACTGGATAGCTACCTCCAAAAATATGAACTCTGACCTCTGTCTAATGCAAGGCACAAAAGTCAGATCAAAGTGGATTAAAGACCTTAATATCAGACATGAATCTATAAGGTTCATAGAAGAAAATGTAGGCAGAACTTTCCATGACATTGAAGCTAAAAGCATCTTTAAGGACGAAACAGCATTGACCATGCAAGTGGAAGCAAACATAAACAAATGGGACTACATCAAATTAAGAAGCTACTGCACTTCAAAAGAAACAGTGACCAAAATACAGAAAGATTCCACAGAATGGGAAAGAATATTTACCCAATACCCATCTGATAAGGGATTAATATCCAGGATATACAAGACACTAGTAGAATTGTATAAGGAAAAAACCTCCAACCCCATCAAAAAATGGGGAGAAGAAATGAACAGAAGTTTCCTCAAAAAAGAAATACAAATGGCCAAAAGGCACATGAAAAAATGCTCCACATCCCTAGTCATCAGGGAGATGCAAATCAAAACAAAAATGAGATATCATCTCACACCACAGAGACTGGCACACATTCAAAAGAACAAAAGCAACCAGTGCTGGCGTGCATGCGGGGAAAAAGGGACGTTCCTTCACTGTTGATGGGAATGCCAACTGGTCCAGCCTTTCTGGAATACAATATGGACAGTCCTTCAAAAACTAGAAATTGTGTTCCCATATGATCCCGCAATACCACTTCTGGGAATATATCAGGAGGATGCAAAAAAGCACAGTCAAGATGACATCTGTACTATATATTCATTGCAGCACTGTTCACAATAGCCAAAATATGGAAACTGAGTGCCCTTAAACAGATGACTGGTTAAAGAAATTTTAGTACATCTACATAATGGAATACTATGCAGCTGTTAGGAGAGATTAAGTCATGAAATTTCTTATTTCATGCTTACAATTGGATAATTGCTTATAAATGGATAAACATGGAGAGTATCATGCTAAGTGAAATGAGTCAGAAAGAGAGGGACAGACATAGAGGGACTGCATTCATTCGTGGAGCATAGAATAACATCACCTGTGACTGACACCTAAGGACAATAGATACAAGGGCCAGGGCGATTGCCCCATAGCTGGAAAACTGCTTCATGAGTGGAGGGGAGAAGGCAGATGGAATAGAGAAGGGATCACTAGGAGAATGATGGCTAGAGGAATGAGTTGGGATGGGAGATGTGTGCCGAAAGTAGATAATGGGCCAAACATGATGACCTCTCAGTGTCTGTGTTGCAAGTTATAATGTCCCAAAGTAGACAGAGAATGTGGGGAATATTGTCTGCCATACAGGCAGGGGAGGGGTGGGAAAGGAGAGGTATACCCGGGATATTGGTGGTGGGGAATGTGCACTGGTGGAGGGATGGGTGTTTGACCATTGTGAGACTGTAACCCAAACATGAAAGTTTATAATCATCTCACAGTGATTTAATAAAATTTTAATTTTTTTTTAAAAAAAAATCTGGAAATCAAAGAAAGTCTTTCATTACAAAGTGACTTTTACTTCTGTGGTTTCAGGCACCGGAAAGAGGATTACCATGGATTCAAGAAGAGAAATATCTCCTTCATATATGAGCTATAAAGAAATATAGCATACTAAATGGGTGAAGATAACAGAATCTGAAAGTGGGTCAACAGAACTGAGCTTATCACAGCTGGAAGTGAGGGAGTGGAGTAGTGGAGGATAGAGAGGATGGGAGGGAACCCTGAGGCAATGGTGGAGGGCAAAGAACATTCTAGTGGTGAGTGTGATGGTGTAAAGTTGTATGCTTGAAAACTTCTTGTGAACTGTATTGTAAATCACAGTTTACATTGAAATGAAATATAAATATTTAACTATATATAAATTAAAATATAAATTAGTGGTATGATCCTTTGTGTAAGCAAAAATTATACAATACTCGCTCACTAGTATCCAAGAAAAAATATATACATTTTATTTATCGGGGTCAGCTTTCTGTTTTGTTGGTTTGGTTTGGTTTTTGTTCTTTCTGGGTACCTTATCTGGCTATGCTCATAGCTTACCTTGGTTCCATGCTCTCAAATATCTCCACCAGGGGACTAGACTGGCTGCTGGGGATCAAACCTGTGGCAACTACATGCAAGACAAGCATTTTCTCTGCTGTATAGCTGTATGATCTCTGCTCCATGGTCATTTATTTGTTTATAAAACCAAAATAATTTGGTTGAGTAGCTATAAACTTCAGACCACATTCAATGTTATTCCATTGAAGGAAAATCAGTACCTAAAATTTATCAGTTTTATCTGGTAATCAAGCAACAAACTTTCTTCACATTACTGAATTACCTCTACAAAGAATTAATTTCATGCTTGTCTTCTCTGGTAAGCTGTGAATGGTTACAGAGCATTAGAAGATTTAGAATACGGTTAGAAATCCCCTTGAAAAAATCAAATATATAAAAAAATTGAACTGCATTTAATTCAATTGTTTTTTTAAGAATATCACATTGCTTATAAACCACATGGTTTTATCCAAGGTTTTATCTTCGGGGACCAGAACACTTTAAATTCTATTGCATAATGCTTCTTTTAAAATGATTAATATATGGCAATAAGAGATAGGTTTATTTATGTTAAATTCAGAAGATTAAGAAATATTTTAAAGACATTGTTTCTGATCACATTAATTTCTCAAAGCATTTAGAATTTATTTTATATTAAACAGAAAAGTGCAGTGAGAACCAAACTTGTAACAAGTTTTTGGTTCATGTTTCAAAAAATTAGTTTTTTATATTCTATATTTTTCCTGATTTTTCTTATATAGCCATGCATGCTTTTATTTTTCATTTAGCTTCATTGATTTAGTCTATAATATAGACATTGTGATCCAGAAAGATTTTATGTTCTAATAAACTACCCAAAGAGGTGCCAATACTTATCTAGAGTCACTTTAGCTTGGAATTTGCAAACCCTTGGGAATATTGCCATTTATTTTGATTTCCCATGTGTAAGTAGAAAATTGAGTGAATAACATTTATATCTGCATGGGAAATTTTATCATTTGCTATCCAGTCTTTGTCTCTTACTTATTCACAAATCATTTTCAAATATGTTCTCTATATTCCACTAAAATGACCTTGTTCTCAACTCCTTCTGGGATTTGAAGACATACAAATTCTTTTACACATTATGATCATGATGGAAACACTTGAGCTATTATCTGAAGACGAAATACCAGGAAGTTGTGAGTATGCTTGTGTGTGACTTGTTTACATGAATGTATAGAATGAAAAGGGAATTTGAGAACATCTCTTATTCTAGGTTTGCACCCGGGAGCTCTCAGGAATTATTCTTGGTTCTGTGGTTCTGTGCTTGTGGGTCAATCTTCTTTGTACTGGAGGACCGTGCAGTGTCATAGATCCAAACCAGATCTCCTGGGTGTAAAGTATGCTCTAAGCTCCTTGAGTTATCTCTCAGATCCTAAGAGGCATACTCAAATATGAAAATCCATTCTGGTGTGTCAAGATTATGTGTTCTTCTGGGGTTGGAGTAGAGTAGAGTCCTGGCCATTACTGTGTGTGTGTGTGTGTGTGTGTGTGTGTGTGTGTGTGTGTGTCCTTAGATTTGGGAAAAGTGAATGCAAGCTATTTTGTTTAATTTTCTAGAATGGGCTGAGAAGTTTAGGAGGAAGTTAGGATTTTAGAACTGCTGGCCTATTGCAATGCTTTAGGTTTGCCAAATGCTAGTTATTGAATTTATGTGCGCTGTTTGAACATTGTGTTTTGGAAAACATAATGGCAGAACTAAATACAAAAATATGCCATTAAAAATATGAAAGCAAGGATAAAATCCCAGAGTCAGTAAAGTATAATTTTGTTTGTCAACAAATTTTCCTTCTGACACTGGCAAATTTTCACCAATTGAAATCTGTTGAAGCAATCTGATAATCTTATCAAAAACTATTGGAATCCTATCAGAAATTAAAAGTGATTCATATAAAAAGTTCCTGATATATTTCTAGACCAGAATCTATGTACAATAGAAGGAAACAAAAGAATAACTAGGGTTGAAATACCAAGGGGAATATGAGAAAAAAATCTTATGCCTAGAACAGAAAAAGGCAGTGGAATGCAAATGATGAAGATCAGGTATCTAAGGAGAAACAAAGGAGCTTGTCAGAGGGATGGTAGTTCAGGGATTAATGCCAAGACAGAGTCACTACATTAGGTCTCCCATGCTGCCTGTGGCAAGAGTTAACTATGTAAAAGCTTGCTGAGCTAAGAGAACAGAGGGATACCGCTAAGAGCAGCCAATTTGTTGATGCTCAATGATTCTCAACTTCCTATGTCAGGTGTGCCTCAAAGAAGTTTTTGAATGAAGGTTAACTCTTTCGTCTCTCCCTCAAATTGAAAAAGGTTACGCACCATATATGTATTAACTGGATTTATTGGCAAATAAGAAAAATTAGAAATTCTTGGAATTCCAGGCTCCTTTCTATAGATGTTTCTATAGATGTTCTTATAAATGTTTCAATCGTTACCTTGCATGAAAAGTTGACTTGTGGAAAACTCCAACTCTAGACACAGAACTTTCTCAGACTTGAATCAACCTTAGGTAAAGTCCTTCAATATTCATAATGAAACACACAACAATTTAGTTAGATAGCCTGGGTCTTTAAATCTGAAGTTGAAAATTACAACCCCCCTGGATTATTACACCTTATCTAGGCTCATGTTGAAGAATTCTAAATGATGGTTTTGTTTTTGCCTTGAATGCCCTAAGGGGGTAAAATCACATTTTAGTATTTATCTTAGTTAAAAAGCACTATGTGTCTAGTATAAACCCATATCTGACATTATGCTAATTACCAAAGCCATGATTGTTAATTAAGATTATGAGAACAAAAGCACTCTTACTATGTACCTCTAGAGTACAACTTCTAATTAGAATTCCAACACACACTTTCATTCTTAGTTTAATCTAGATATTATACACATAACATAACACTGCAAATAATTAAATCTTTTACAGAATATTATGGATTTCTAACAAAACTTACCTAAAGTTCATCCTGCGTATGTTCACGTAAGCTCTTAAAGTGAAAAATAAACATTTAGAAACTTATCATGTCCTTTGGAAAGTAGTAGCAGTAATTTTGTAGTTGCTCCTTGTTTTCTGATTTTTGATCTATACCACGTGGTGCTCAGGGCTCTCTGTGCTCAGGGATCACTCTTTCAGGCTGTGTTCCAGGGACCATATGTGGAGTGATGAATCAAATTCAAGTCGGCTTCATGCAAGGCAACAAGGCTACATATTGTACTCTCTCCTGCCCGGTTGTATTTTATAGCCTCAAACTTCACAATCTTAGTGATTTCAGGATTTCTTAAAAATTTGCACTAATGGAAGGGACTACTCCTAAGATGACAGGTGAAAGAGATCTCACTAGACAAGAACTGGGTGCTAAAAGCAGGTAAGCATGATACTCTTTCAGTATCAGCCGTGTGAACTATAGTGCCTAAAAGGCAGAAAGGAAAAGTGACACAGATTGAGGGAGGAGGTAATATGGAAACACTGGTTAAGGGAAGTGGATTCCGGTGAAGGGATAGGTACTCAAATATCAATCACAAATAACTTTGCAGCTTTGTATTTCATGTTGAGTCAATAAATTATTTTCTAGTAGTCATACTTATATAATTTAAAAAGAAATTTGAAATCATTTATTTTCCATAGAAATGCCAAAAGTTAAATCACTTAATCCCTGGCAACTCATATGTCCCCTGAGCACCAGCAAAAGTTATCTCTGAGCTCAGAACCAGGAGCAAACCCTGAGCACTGCTGAGTGTGGCCCCAAAATAATAACAAAAAATGCTCAGAGACAGAGAGAAAAGGACACACACAAACACACACACTCACATACATACACCGTACACAAAATCATATATTTTGTACTTGTGAGAACTTACTTGTTTGGGGGGTCACCCATAATATTGCTCAGGGATTACTCCTGGCTCTGCTCATGGATCATTCTTGTAGGGCCCTGGGGACAATAATTGGTGTGGGTATTGGACCTGGGTCATCTGCATACAAGAGGAGAAACTTGCCTATTGTATTAGCTCTCCAGCTCTCAAACAAATATATTTGCAGGCATGATATAATTTATGTTCATGGAAATCTTGTAGGTAATACATTATCCTTATCAAGTAGGAAAGAACTGGGTATGTAGAGAAAATGTCATGCAAGCAATGAATGTTTAGATTTGAATACAGGCTGACATGCAAGATTTTGCTTTTGACAATATTGCTTAATAAAATTCTATAGACTGTATGCACATTACGAATTATATAAGATTTTCATGAATATAAATATAACTTGACAACTGTAAGTCACATAAGCAAGAAACCTGTTTTAGTCAATTTCCTTTCATGTTCATCAGTGTAAGAGTGTTTGTCACATAGATGACAGTTATTAAATTAAATAAATTAATAAATATATGTGTGAATGATATATGTGCCGATATCAAGTATAGTATAAAGCTGGATTTGAAGTATAGACCCAAATGTTATTGAATAAGTTCATGGCACATAACTTCTGAAAGTTATGCTTAATAAATTAATCTGATCATAGATAGACTGAAGATTTACATTTTCCTAAAAATCTAACTTCAAGTCTATTGAAAAATCACTAAAGTTATTTAGCTTCAATGTCTGTTCGTTGTAGAAACCTTATCTATAGCATTCATCTTGACTGGTAATCATTTGGTCCTGCTATAACATTTTAAGTGACAAAGAGACCATTTTAACATAAGAAATTCATTCCACTTTTGAACAACTAAATTTAGCAAGTTCTTTCTCATAGTTGATTGGAATCTCTTTCCATGTAACTCTTTTCCCATAGCTTTTCTAGCCATACTCTGAGTGACTGGCTATCTAGTCTGTTTAAAATGAAAAGGCAGTAACATACCCCTATCATTCTTTTGTGGTCCAGGGCAAACATTCTCACTCACTTGCAGAATATAAAGAAATTAAATAAGGTATTAACCTATCCTGGTGAAAACAATCCTGATATACAGCAGAACTGTGATGTGAGGGTGCTGGGGAAGTGGGGGAGGGAGAGGGGTCCTGGGATAAAGATAGAGGGACAAGGCACCACTCTGATTATGGGCATGGTAAAGCAACTGCATGTATAAAACATTAATATTGGTTCTACCGTTTAAACAAAAAGTAAATCGATCACTGAAAAATAAAAATCCCTGGTTTCCTCAAATATATCTAATACATTCAGGGTAGGGCATTTGCCTTGCATGAAACAGACCCTGGTTCAATCCCCAGTTACCATACGGTCCCCCAAGTATCGCCAGGACGATCCTTACAGATATATACATTATATAATATATATATGTGTGTATATATAAATATATATATAATAGGCTTTTAGCGTTCTAGTAGCCAGTTTTTTTTTAATATACCATCCTCTAGGGCCAGAGAGAAGAGAGGCAGTGGGTAAGGCACTTGCTTTTCATGCAGCCAAGCTAGATTGGATCTCCAGCACAATTTATGGTCACTGAGAACTTCAGGAGTGATTCCTGAGCATAGCTGGGTGTGGCCCCAAATAATAATAATAATGATAATGATAATAAGAATAAGAATTAAAATATGAATAAGAATAAGAATAAGAATACAAACACCATCCTCCAATAGAAGCAATTTAAGAGCTTCAGGGTTTACTTGGTGGGGTTCTTTCCATAGGGTCTAGCAAGAGTTTACATAGGAACATGATTTATAAACCTTGTTAAGGTAAGACATTTAAACTTAGTATGTTAAGACTTCTCTTCTTTCCAGATATTAGGTAGAAATTCCAGATTGTTTCAGATTAGCCATAATCATTTCTGGATTTGGTAAATTGGGGATATTTTCCTGAAGGTTAGTGGGACATACCTGTGTGTTTGTAGTCACTCTGTTGCTAGCTTCCACCAGCTGCCCCCAAATGGGAATAGCTTTCGTAAATCATTTCCTAGATCTCTTGTGCCAAATCTTGGCATCCTAGCTTGAAAAGAATAAAACCAAGAAAATCTGGTTTGCATGTGTAAGTTCAAAGGACATTTGATGTTAATCAAGGTATTAAAAAATGATACCACCTGAAATCTTACAGATCAACATGAAAAGAGTTTACTTAAAGTTAAAAATAATACTTAACATTTATATCACATTGTCATAATTTCAAAGAATGTTGAAAAAATGTTTCTAAATGAATAATAAAATCGAGTACTAACCACACCAGGAGACTGAATCCTTTACAAAAGAAATAACAAAAATGTCCTTATATAAAGAGGCTGCTTCTCCCGGGAGGGAGCATAAAATGAGGCCCCCAAACCTTGCCACCAGACTCTGTGGCAGGCTGTTTTCACTCGGGGTGCCCCAGTGGGGGGGGCGGGTGAGAGCTCTCCCTGCCCCATGGGACCCAGCCCTGGCAGTTGACCTCCACTACCCAACCTCCACCACACTCCAGGCCGCTTTCCACACGCTCGGGCCAAGCCTTACATATGAGCGAACCTATTCCTGGACTGCATGACACATCATATGACACTCCCTACCTGTTTTCCATAATTACCACACCATCTTAGATGGGGTTCATACTGTAGGCAACAAATCATAGAGGGAAATATATATAAATAAATAAGTATATATATATACATATATATATATATATATATATATGCCTCTCGGAGAGCCTGGCAAGCTACTGAGAGTCTCCCACCTGTACAGCAGAGCTTGGCCAGCTATCCATGGCGTTTTCAATGTGCCAAGAACAGTAACAATAATTCCCTGATTCTGAAAGAGCCTCCAATACGGCAGTGTTGGGAAAGACAAGTAAGGTGAGACTACTAAAATCTCAGGGCTGGCCTTTTGGAAAACAATATGAACACTTCTCAAAAAATTAGAAATTGGGCTCCCATTTGACCCAGTAATACTGGGTCAATATACTAGTATTCCCAATATACTACTGGGAATATATCCCAGAGAAGCAAAAAAGTATAGTCGAAATGACATCTGCACTTACATGTTCATTGAAGCACTGTTTACAATAGCCAGAATCTGGAAAAAACCTGAGTGCCCAGGAACAGGCAACTGGTTAAAGAAACTTTGGTACATCTATACAATGGAATACTATGCAGCTGTTAGAAAAGATGAAGTCATGAACTTTGCATATAAGTGGATCAACATGGAAAGTATCATGCTAAGTGAAATGAGTCAGAAAGAGAGGGGCAGACATAGAAAGATTGCACTCATCTGTGGAATATAAAATAACAGAGTAGGAGACTAACACCCAAGAATAGTAGAAATAAGTACCAGGAGATTGGCTTCATACCTTGGAAGCTGGCCTCACATGCTGGGGGAAAAGGCAGCTCAGATAGAGAAGGGAACATCAAGAAAAATGTGGTTGGAGATCCCGCGTGGGAAGGGAGATGCGTGCTGAAAGTAGACTAGAGACGGAACATGATGGCCACTAAATACCCCTATTGCAAACCACAACACCCAAAAGGAAAGAGAGAACAAAATGGAATACCCTGCCTCAGAGGTGGGGTGGGGTGGGGGGTATAGGGTTTGGGGGTGGGAAAGGATACTGGGTTTATTGGTTGTGAAGAATGGACACTGTGGAGGGATGGGTTCTCGAACATTGTATAAGGGAAAAACAAGCACAAAAATGTGTAAATCTGTAACCGTGATGTGTGAATCACGGTGATTCACTAATTAAAAATAAATAAATAAAATCTCAGGGCTGGGACAAATGGAGAGGTTACTGGTGCCCACTCGAGTAAATCGATGAACAGCAGGATGACAGTAATACAGTGATATAAAGAGGTGATATTAGATTCTGCTTGTAGTCAAAACATTTTAGGGGTATGAAAGATATTGAAAATAATACATTTTTGAAATCGGTGCGATTTTCAGTGCCATATCATTTTTAACCTTTTTATTCTAATCAATTTATTTCAATAGCGGGTTTTTTTAATATAAATTTTGCAATTGCTTTACAAAATCTGTTGTATAAGCAAGCTTTGGGCTATACAAAACCCAAATCCATCCTTCTCTTTAAACTCAGTGAAGTCTGAATAGAAATATTACATTGGGACTTTTACCTCCTTTGAGCTAACATCCTACTTTTACTAATGCAGGCTGAATTGCATTAGCCTTTCTGGCAGTCTTGCTGCACTTGTTACAGAATTGCTGAATCAGAATCTTGGACTGAATATAACCTCGAAGGTCATCTAAAGCAAACATTCATCCTGTCCTCAAAAATTACCCCTGCCAGGCAGTCAGCTCATGGTTGAATGCTTCCAGTGACAGGAAAGTCATTATGCCCTGTCAAACCCATTACGTCTTTGAAGAACTCTAAGTTTCAGACTTGAACAGTGACTGTTGTTGGATTTACTGTTAAAAAAAAATCTATTTTTCTGGGGTTTCTTAACTGCTTTTCTCAAGATCTTCTTTTCAAATAACTTTACTGAGATATAATTTAGACATCAAAACATTTGCTATTTACTCTGTATTTCAGAATCTTAGAACATTCTGAAAAGTCTTTTATAAAACAAGCTGGAATTCCTGACTTCCATGTTCAAGATCAAGGGTTCAGGTTCAATCCCTGGCCCAGCATGGTCCTTTGGGAATTTCCCAGCTATCATGGTTCTGGTAGCCTACAGTAATTATGGATCTGAAGACCAAACCACTATGAATGACCAGGAAAGCCCCATCGCCACCAGAGAGCCCACCTATATAAAATAAACTGTACAGTTCATTGTTACTTAGCAAAGACACAAGGTTACAACTTTCATTTTTATGTCATTTTAGAACATATTTGTACCCATTAGCAGTTAATCCCCCTTTTCTACTTGAACATTGACTGAGTCCTAAGAAATGCCTATCTTTTATTTTGTCTCTGTTGATTTGTCTATTTTGAAAATTTCATGCAAATGGGATAATATGCTCTGTGATATTTTGTGACTAGCTCACTTTAGTTAGTATACTGTCACAAAACTCTCTTATTTTGTATCTTTTAACATTCTGATAAATCTAGATTGGTCATTTACTGGTATCGCCATATGTTCATTAACTTGGAACCCTTTTCTTTTGGCTTTCTATAGAGACTTGTTAACATTCCTATGTTTGATCAGAATCATTGAACACAGGGAATTGATTCAACTTTCCCCTCTTTCACCACAGGTTAGGAGACTGGAATGAAAATAATCAAGATTTCTTCCCCAGGTAAACAACACCCAGCCTCAGGCATCCTGGGGGTATTCCAAAATACATCTAATTAGCACATCAAAAGAGTACTGTGGTTGCCAGTATCACCTAGGAAATTCCAAGCATTTTGGGACCCAGCAGAGATGGGTCTTTGAAAGATAAAATATATATGTGTATATATTATAAATCACAATATTAGGGGTGGTTATATGGAAACTTTTCTGAATCAAACAGACTCCATCTTGTCTCTAAGTGCCGTGTTGAGATTCTAGTTCAAAGCAGCCTGATTCATTCAGTGAGTAGGAAAGAACAAGAAATCATTTGTTAATGGTGACAACAGACCCTCATATGGCAGCCTGGCAGCCTGGCAGCCTTTCATCCGGAAACTTTTGCTCACTAATCATGACAGACAGATGGAGTTAACAACTAATTCCAAAGGTTTTATAACAAATAGCTTAAATAAACCAGCTCCCTGCCCGATTTTTCAAAATTCCCTCTGCCCTAACCCTGGTGGCACATATCTCAGAATGGCCCCTTGATAGTGAACCTGATTATGACTCCGAGAATAAATGTCTTTTCTGATTATATTATAGCCTGATTATTTATCTTGCTTCTCTCGTCAAATGATTTATTATTCTATTTTGATGGTGAAGACCGCAAGTTATATAGTGTAGTACAGAAAATGTTCCCAGCATACAAATTGCTATTATTATCATGATCATTAAAAATAGTGTTAACCACACTCTGCCATTAATTTATTTTAAGAGTTCATTTGAAAATGATTTTAGGATAATTATGCATAAACTTTGAAGTATGAGTCAAGGTGAAAATTCTACTATGGAATTTATTAAATCACACAATTTTATGAAAAGGTAATTTGACACCTTTTTTTCCTGTCAAATAATTACTTTGGTAATTATGTTGTGCCTTTGGTAACAAATGGTAACAAATGGTGCCTTTGACGTTTTTGAAATATATAGCTGCCAACTTGGCCATTACCTCTAATGACCAATGCACTGATTTTCCTTACCTAATAGGCAGCTAGAATAAACTACGTTAACTCCAGCTAACTCAGAGTATTTTGTTTTGTTTTGAATTTGTTTTTAATAACTTTAGATAAATATGATCTTACCCATAAAGACACTGTCTGTTCTCATCTCAGCTGATTGAATGCTATACCTGAGACTGAATCAGATTTCCACATTAGTGGGGTAAAGTGTGAGTTCAGTGCTTAAAGTGCTTGCCTTGTACATGTCTGACCAATGTTCCCATATGGTTCTCTGAGTACCACCAGGAGAGATCCCTACCCTGAGCATAGCTGGGTGAGGTCCCAAAACAACAACTGCAGCAGCAGTAATAATAATGATAATCACTGTATCACTGTTGTCCTGTTGCTCATCAATTTGCTCAAGCGGGCTTCAGTAAAGCCATCCATCCCTGTCGCATTCAGGGGAATGAGGCCCAGTATTGTTACTATTTTTGGCATATCGAATACGCCATGGGGAGATTGCCAGGCTCTGCCGTGTGAGATTCTGCATCACTCTCTTCTGGGAGCTTTGTTTTATAGTCTCTGGATCTTGGCCATTGATGAGATTACACGGCACCCGGGGAAGTTTGTGGGTGTGACTGCCAAGCTACTGGAAAACTGGGGATCTGGATGGAGGAGGCCCAGTCCAGATCTGAGCAGGCTTGGAGATCTCAGCCACAGGTCCCGCATACCTGGGTTCCCCTGTTGGTTCCTTCATGCATGAGGCTTGTCCAAGTAGGATGTGGAGAGTGGCCTTGAGCATGGCTATGGCTGGGTTCTGGAGGTTTTCGGCTGCCAGGACTCTGCTTGGGGCAGGGGGGGAAAACTCAGCCTGTCCCTCTCTGAGGGGGCCCTGGTGAAGACAGCCTGTCGAAGAGGCAGGAGGTGCTTGTTATTGTTATTAATACAGTAATAATTAGTAATAACCAAAGACATAGTTCGGGAGTTCAGATGCTTGTCTTGTTCTCTGGTTTGACCTCAACCTTCATATGATCCCATGAGCAATGTCAGGAGTGCTCCTTGAGCAAAGCTAGGTGTACCCCCCTAAAATTCCCTTTCTCCCCAAAATATATAAGCATAAAGTTATTTAGAGCAGACTTTGGAATATAAATAGCAAAAGTGAATTAGAATTTCAATCTTTCCCCTTCACTGTCTACTTTTCCCAATACTTTCCAAATATTTAGACTATCAGAGTTTGGGTTTTAGCAATGTGTGTGTGTGGGCGGGGGGGGGGTGTTAATTTTTTTGTTGTTGTTGTTTATTTCGCTATACCTGGCAGTGCTCAGGGCTGACTCCTGGCTCTGTTCTCTGTGACTATGTGACTAATCCTGGTGGGAGACTTATGGGACCATATGAGATCCTGGGAATCAAACCAGGGGCGGCTTCGTACTAGGCAATTGCCCTACCTACTCAGGATTCCCTTCCCCCACATCCACACATACATTGGCTGATTTTGTTCTTTCTGATGTGTGTCAGTCTCATTGGTCTGAGGTGATATCTCATAGTTTAAAATAGTATTTCCTTGTTAAGTGATGGAAAGCATTTTTTTCATACACTTATTATTTATTTTTATAAGACAATAAGTTATAAACACTTCTTCTTAAAGAAGTGTCTGTTCATCACTTCTCCCAATTCTTTAATGGGGTTGTTGGACTTTTTAAGTAAGAATTTATATGAGATCAAGATTTTTTAAATAAAAAAAATTGTACTGAAATACATTTTAAGTCACATTTGACTTGTGGGATATCCCTAATGAAAGTGCAGATACAAATATTTTATTGTTTTTGAATATTTTAAAAGTTGAGCATATAGCTTACAAAATGAATTCAGCAATGTCAATAAAATATTTGTCTCTAGTGAGCTAAAAATAATAAAGTTATCAAAATCACAAGGGTTATTTTTTCTATTATCTAGAGATCATTTGCCATTAGAGTTGACATTATTTGTATAAAAATTTGTGCTTGTTGGAAAATTTTAGGATTAAGTTAAGAATTTGGTTTAAGTTTTATTAGTCTGTTGAAGCTGAATACAGGTGGATGAGGCCAGCAGAATGGATGATGGAATTAAATTCTATGCAATAGTGTTGCCTAGTAACAAATGTGTTCTGGAAACTATTTTCAAAGCTAATATAAATATGTGGAATTCTTTGTGAAATTACTAGTTTCCTAGACCTATAATGAGTATTTCACATGCCTACAATTATATCCTGATATTTAAATAATATTTTTTAAAGTCACATTTTATCTATTTGTTAAAAGTAATTGTTTTTAAAGTTTTTCTTAGTTTTCCTAAGCCTTCCTATAAATAAGAAGTCTTTTGTTTAATGTCATAGCTTTCTTAATGCACAGAATACTGAGGAAATAACTGGATTTCCTAATTTTACTAAAGATATTAAGTCAATAGGAGAGCCTTACTAAATTTAATGTTTTCCAGAATTTAATGTTAACATTTCTCTCTCTGCCCCTAAAACAATAGAACCTCTGCCTTGAAATGGTGTTAGGGAATGAAATATTTTACATGTATCATATAAGTTTCTGTGTGCCACAAACGTACATATATGTATAATTTGCATGAAATGCTTTTAAAAAATGTTTTTTTTATGCTTTTAAAAAAATGTTCTTCAGTGTACGTTTCCAACCACCAATGTACACTGGTGAAAAGACAAGTATTAGAATATTATATGACTGAAACCCAATCATGACGAACTTTGCAACTTTGTCTCTCACTATGGTTCTATATAAATAAATAAACAATGTTTTCCTGAGAATATTTACAAGTTTCAAAGACATTCATTGTAAAGGCAATGCAGTTGTCAAAAATTTTATGTGGGTATTTTGTTGAAACCTTGCTAGTTCAGAGACAGCAAAATCTTCTACCATGTGGAAATAATGTCTGGGAAAGAACTAGACATTCCATGTGAGCAGTGAGGTCAGATCAGTCTAAAGTTGGTTTGGCTACAACTTCGGAAACTCTTCCCATGCCAAACTGAACACAGCCAAGAGGGAAGACTGATTCCCATTTATTATCATGCACACTCTCAGAATGAACTGAAGGGGGCAGTATTTGTCAAGAAACTTCAGTAGGGCAGTACTTTGGCATTGAAACACTGTAATATTGATTAACATAAAGCTTGCTTTTATGTGCCAGCTGCTATTGCCATTACAGAATGTACAATAGCATTAAAATTTTAAATATCATGAACTTTGTTATGTCTTATATCATTTATTGATCATAATGATTGCAATGATTTGTTTTGGTCCAAAAATTATATTCTACCAGTTTCAGCAATTATTTGCTATTCTATCAAATGTAGTCTGTGGCATATCCATCCAAAAATGGACATTGATTGTTTATGAAAACAATTATCCTAAGTGATTTCCCCCTTGCAATTAAGTTAATATGAATAGTTAGAATAGATGGAATAGATGTATCAGGTTCTATTGTGTATCTCCTAAGTCACTTTTTTAAGCGATTTTAGTTTTTTCTAGCTCTTCACAGGGATAGAATTTTTCTTGTTGCGGAAACTATTACAATAAAATCTTAAACCTTGTGGAAAAGTAGGTAATTACCAATATACACAGGCCAACACCCCAGACTGATCAGGGCCAGAGAGAGTGAGGCTGGAACCAGTCCTAACTGTACCAGTCACTCTTTCCCAGTTAGCCCCTTGAAAGTCAGGGGAAAACCCACACAGACTCACCAATGACCCCGTCAGCACCTCTAATACCCCTCTTGCAGTGACACTGAGTCTCGACTCCCCACCTATACTGGACAAGCTTGGAAATCCTCTAAGGCATCTATGGCTCTTAAAAATCAGTAGGGTCTTAAGCAATAGTCTGATGTTGTGAATGAGAGCAAGAGATTGCTACTTAGACCACCTTAAACAATTGCTCCCCACCTAGGCGCTTATGAAGCACCAGAAATAGGAAGGGGAAAAAATGTCTTTCAGCTACAACACTGAACCAGAAGCGCTAGAAAATCCTCAAGTACATCAGAACATCTGGACATTGCCTGAAGATAATTTAGGAACAGTGACCTTCTGAATGAATAATCATAGAACTGAAGATGTTATTGGAAGACACATTCTAGAATCTCAAAGAAAGATCTATGTAAAATACCAAAGAATTCATTCAAGTAGCATTGAAGGAACTAAGGAGTACAATAGCAAGATTCAGTAGCAGAAGTAAAGAAATGGAACTCAAACCAGCAATCTTGAAAACAAGACACATGACATCATTAATAAAGAAGAGATAATAGAAAATCGATTAAACAAAATGCATACCATTTGATATATTTAATGGACAAAGCAAAAGGAACAACTTCCACATCACAGGGATTCCTGAAGGAGAAGAAATACAGAAAGGGAAGGAATGGCTGGTGGGAAAATAAAAACAAACAAACAAACAAAAAACCAAAAAAAAAACCCAGCTGAAACCTTTCCCAGTCTAAGGAAGGAGAATGTGTGCTGAATCTAGAAAAAAAAGATAAACCTCCCAGGACTGACACAGGAAGAAGTAGAAAGCCTGAAGAGATCAATTATGAGAAAGGAAATTTAAATGGGACTTAAAAATTTACCCCAAAACAAAATTTCAGGTCTAGTGATTTCTATTCAGACTTACTGCTTATTTTTCTCAAGTGCTTGCAAAATACCAAAGAAAGTAGAATTTTACCAAATAGCTTCAATACCCATATTGCCCCAATACCAAAATATTACTTAAAAAGAAAATGACAGAATGATATTTTAAATGAACATTGACATAAAATTTCTCATAGTGAAATTAATCTAAAATATATCAAAATATACCACTAATGTCAATGTTATTAACCAAAAATTATAGAATTTTATGAAGTCAGTCATCAAGCATGATGTTTTCAAGGACAATGGTAAAAGTATCAATCCCAGAAACAATTCAGAACTATGAATACACATTGCTTTAGGTATGGGAATAATATTTTTCATGGTAATAAAAAAAGAAAGAAACTGCCTCTAGGTAAACGCACTTGCATTACAAAGAACTGACAACCTTGTATAAATATGATATTATTGTTTCCATTCGTGCATAACTAGAGACCTTCACAAACTATGCATTAGTGGGTTGGTTCTTTATTGCTTCCATAGGCTTTGCAGTCTATGCATAAGATTCTTTTAAAACTGTAGCTTTCTTCTTTCCACAGATGTACTTGTCATGGCTGCTCTTTACACTATCTGACTTTCCCTTCATTGCTAATGTTACTGCAATAATTAAAATAAGTGAATGTTTAGTTTTCCCCTTTTCATCAATGTTCATCATGAGTGTAAAATTCCCCATAACTACGGCTTTTCAGAAAACATAATGCTGTTAGATCCCCAAAAGAGATATTATTATCCTGAGGTGATTATTGATTTCAAAGATGATCAAAAGAAATGGCTGTGATTTAGCTTTTTGGTCCTCTTAAATGAGGTTAACGAATTTAAGAAGCTCTCATACAACAAAGCATGACAGGTTATAATGACCATCTGTAAGCCTTTGGATTCATATCATCTACAGGCACATAACAACCTAACAACCTAACAAGCAGAACACCATTTTTCTCTAACTACAAAAGACTGTAGAATTACCAGAGATTACTATAATTATAGCACATTTGAGTATTTCCATCCAGTCACTCTCTCACAGATAATGGCCTCAGCAAAATCATGAAATTCATCAGTAATTAAAATATGTATTTTTCTTTTTATAATATTTTATACGTTTATTTTTCCAATGGGTCTTTAATTCTTATTAGCAATTTGGAAGATATTTGGAATAAAGTGGGAAAATCATACCTACTAAAATCTAAACACCAAGAGCTAGAGCAAGATGCCAAATTTTGTACTATTAATGCTTAAAATATTCTAAAATGTGCCGAATAAGAAAGAATAGAAACAAATAAATTTTTATTACTTTGCCTGTGCCAATGTCTTTCAAAAACTCTTACCAGCCAGGGTTCTGGATTGCATGTTTTTCCACTGGACCCCAGTTTGATCCTTTGTACCACATGGTCCTCTTAAGAATTACTAAATATTGCCCTCAAGTCACCCTCCAGAGTCACCCTGAAGATTCTCACAGGTCCTGGGGGACCTCACAGGTCCTAGCACTAAACTGTGTGGCCCCATGTTAACAGAAGTGAAACCCAGACCCTCTGAAAACTTCTTGGAAGTTGTGCATGAAGGAAAGAAAGCACAGGATTAAGCACAAGTTAAAAGCCACAATTTCTTTGAATTGGCATCACAATCATTTTATTGATATAGTCTTCATAGTTTTATAGAAATTAAAATCTAAAATTCTAAATTATGTCAAATTTGATGCAGAATTCTAAGCATTGTAAACCAAGCAGAGCAACTGCCAGACTTGGTTATGGATTAGAGGATCTGAGTGAGTCAGGAATCTCAGAATCCTCTGAAAAAACATTAGACCCTGATATTTTTCCATCTTCAGTTTGGCACAGTATTCAGTACCAAATTTCGCCTCAGCAATCCCTTTTTAAGAAATGTATCTTTTTGTGTTCTGGTTTCTACTCAGAATCTTTTGTCTAACTCTAGTTTTTCACATATGAAGAAAAAGAATCACAAACTGTCTCTTGAAGGACTAAAATGGCTGGAGTGATAGCACAGCGGGTAGGGCATTTGCCTTGCACTCAGCTGACCCGGGTTCAAATCCCAGCATCCCATATGGTCCCCTGAGCACCACCAGGGGTGATTCCTGAGTGCATGAGCCAGGAGTGACCCCTGTGCATTGCTGGGTGTGACCCAAAAAGCAAAAAAAAAAAAAAAAAAAAAGTAAAATGACTTTTTATCTGTAGCAAATTAGCTTTGTGAGAACTATAAAGTTTTTCCTTTAAAATAAATGCATCCTGAGGGCTGGAGCAATAACACAGCGGGTAGGGCATTTGCCTTGCACACAGCCGACCCCGGTTCGATTCCCAGCATCCTATCTGGTCCGTCAAGCACCTCCAGGTGTAATTCCTGAGTGCATGAGCTAGGAGTAACCCACGTGCATCACCAGGTATGACCCTCACCCCCCAAAAATAGATGCATCCTTTTCCATTTAATATAACATTAAATTTTGTATAAAACTTTTTCTGGACTTAGCCTTAAGAATAATAAACCATGGTACAAATGCCTTCTCTTAATCTTTTAAAGATGTTCTTTTACTTTTCTGAAGAAAAGTCAGGACAGAACTTTTAGTGAGGGGATATTTTCTCCTTTCCTGTTATTGAAAATACTAATGTTGTCTTTGTGTATATCCCATGGTAACCTGAAATTGTGCTCATTTAGTCAGAAAATGGTCACATTCACACATTTCTGTAGAAATGAGCTTAGTTATTTGATCTGTTGTTAAATAAATAGGCTTCTCTGAAAGAGAAAGTATTGGCAGTTTCACACAGTGAACTAAGAGTCCAGTTATATAGCAGGACTCACAGGAAATTATGAATAGGAGAACATGATTTAGCAATGGTCCTTGACAATAGCCTTCATTTCTCCCTTTCTGCTCTTAGTACTTATAATTGTGACATATCATTGGTTTATGTTACCCCTTAGACAGACAAGAAGACACCATGCTAAAAACAAAAATTGCTTCCTACTAGGTGTTTTTAAAATAATATATTATGCTACAGACTGGGAATACAAAAAATCATCTTATTAAATCACAACATAAATGACCCATGTAGAACAGTTTATTTTTCATTAGCAAGGTGAGGAGGTATGAGGCCAAATAAATCAAAATGAACAAGGCAATAATTGTTCCTCCCATGATATCATCTTTAAATGTGGAAGTAATGAAGGAAACAATTTAAAGAAAACATGTTTTATTGCTAAAATAATTTTTGTATGTAGGAAAGACATCATGCCTCTGAGAAATAGTGACACTATTGTTTTATGTGAAAAGTAAATTTTAAATGAACACAAACTTATATTTATGAAGTAGGTCAAGAAAATACTAATAATTTACTCAGAGTTATAGATGTCAAAGAATAATTTAGCTTAAAAACTAACTTCTGATATGAATCCAGTGCACACAGACACTTACACTCAAAAAGTCACATTATTTTAGATTTATAGAAATATAATGAACAGTAATTTAAAAGTATAAATATTCTTCAAAACTGGGAACAACATCTTCGTAGATAGTAAGATTTTCAGAAATAAATATATTCTACTTAAGTTTGAATAGGCAGTTCACCCACTAGCTAGTGGTATTGCTGATACATTGATTGTGTAATGTTGTAAAGAAAGTATAGTTGAGTCAATGACTTGACCTTTCAATAAAATTATTTATTTCAATAGTCTTCTAAATACTGATGACATAAGAGAGGCTTTAGTTTGTTCTGTATTTATAAAACTTGTATCACTTGTATCACTTGTAGTCCCGTTGATCTTTGATTTGCTCGAGTGGGCGCCAGTAATGTCTCCATTTGCCCCTGTCGCGAGTTAGTGCAGCCCAATGATATCTGATTGCCCCAGAAACAGGAAGAGCCTCAAATTGTTCATTCAGGTATTTGACGAAGAAATCTGACCATCTAGGGGCTGGAGAGATAGCACAACGGGTAGGGCGTTTGCCTTGCACGCAACCGACCCGGGTTCAAATCCCAGCATCCCATATGGTTCCCTGAGCATGGCCAGGGGTAATTCCTGAGTGCAGAGCCAGGAGTAACCCCTGTGCATCGCCAGGTGTGACCCAAAAAGCAAAAAATAAAAAAGAAATCTGACCATCTAGTTGGTGGGCGGTCACGAGGTCTTCTGACGTCCCGTGGAATCCAGTCAGTAACAGCTCTAGTCCAGCGGTCGTCTCTGAATCACATTACATGACCAGCCCATCTGATTTTTGATGCCTTGGCAAACGAGACAGCATCCCTGATTTTTGAACGTCGACAGAGGTCAGAACTCTGGATTCCTTCTCTCACTTGAGTGAGGCATGATATTCCTAGCATAGCTCTTTCGATTCCTCTTTGGGATACTCTAATAGCATTCTCATTCTGTTTGCATAGGGCCCAGGTCTCTGAGGCATATGGTAGTGCAGGAAGAATGGTGAAATCAAAAAGATGTGCCCAGAGTCGGAAGTTCTTCATCCTCTTAACCACTTCTTCGATGCTCTTGAATGCATTCCATACTGCTCTCTTCCTCCTGCACAGTTCTGGCTAAGTCATTCCTCATGTTGATTTCTCTACCCAGGTACCCATAGCTGCTGCATTCAGAGATGTTCATTCCATTGAGAGCAAATGGAGCTTCAGGGACCAGTTCGTTTTTCATGAACATCATCTTGTTGAGATTCAGCTGCAATCTGACCTGTCCACACTTGTGGTCGAAGTCGGCCAGCATTTTTGCCGATTGGTTAATGTTTGGTGTTATGAGAACGATGTCATCAGCAAAGTGGAGGTGGTGTAATTGCCGACCATCTATCTTCACTCCCACTCCTTCCCACTCCAGTCATCGCATGATGTTCTCGAGGGCAGCACTGAAGAGTTTTGGTGAAATGGTATCACCCTGCCGCACCCCTCTCTTTACATCAATAGTCACTTCCTTGTAGAATGGTGAGATCCTGGTGGTGAATCCACAATAGAGCTCAAGGAGGATTTTGATATACTGAGTTTGAACGCCCTGTTTAGCCAGGGCTTTGATGACTGCCTTAGTCTCAACAGAATGGAAGGCCTTCTTTAAGTCGATGAACGTTAGACAGAGTGGCATCTTGAACTCTCTCGAAACTTCAATAAGTTTGGTCACTGTGTGGATATGGTCTGTCGTGCTGAATCCCCTTCAGAACCCGGCTTGCTTGCATGGTTGTCCTTCATCTTGTGTTCTGCCTATTCTATTCAGGATGACATGACTGAACAACTTGTAGACGACAGGCAGCAGGGAAATTGGGCGATAGTTGCCAATGTAGTGGATGTCTCCCTTCTTGTACAACAGAAGGGAGACATCTTGTCCTACTTGTTTTCCACTGAAATGGAACCTTGCATTCAGACAGGTAGCATGTGAAGAGTCGAGCCAGTGTGTTGATGATTACTGGGGGCAGATTCTTCAGGTGCTCGGGTCTGACCTTGTCCGGACCAGGTGCTGTACGCGTCTTTATCAACGAAATGGCGTGTCGGATTTCAGAAGGTAGAACGTTGGGAACGACATATCCATCCTGCGGAATTTGGTATGTGGGCAGGTGGACATGACTGTCAAAGAGATCCGAGTAGAAGTCGTGAATAATCCTCTCCATTGCCTTTCTGGAAGATGTGATAGATCCATCGGGACGTTGGAGGGCAGTTATCCTGGTCTTTTAGTTGGCGAACTCTAGGTTCAATGAGACCTGGAAACAAGATCCTCTGTTTGCCTCCTCTAATCTCCGGCATCTGAGGGAGGGGTCAAACCCAGACACCCCACCATACCCAAGCCATATAAATACCTCAGTGGCCAACCCCCACTACATCCACTGCCACGCTCCAGGCCACTCTCCAGACCATAAGATACCCCATAAAACACTTAATACCCATTATTCCCGCACCATATTTGATAAGGTACAAATTTGGTGTGAACCTTGGTAACAACTCTAAGGGCAATTGGAGGCCTCCCTAAAAGCCTCCGTCCCTCTTGGAGAGCCCGGCAAGCTACCAAGAGTATCCCGCCCGCACGGCAGAGCCTAGCAAGCTACCTGTGGCATATCCAATATACCAACAACAGTAACAACAATTAGCCTCATTCACCTGTCACCAAAAGAGCCCCCAATATGGCAGCGTTAAGAAAGATGAGCAAGGAGAGGCTGAAAAAATCTCGGGGACAAACTAGACTGCCAAAACGAAGAAAGACTAAAATGATTGTCTGTACTTTTAACACACAGACACTGGCATCAGAAGCATCCATCGAGGACCTGATGGTGCAAGCGCAAACAATCAAGTTGGTCTGACCAAAATGAGGAGACATCAATCACATCACGCCAGTTTCGACACTGGAGAAGAATTGATCCTCAGAACATGCGACAACAGAGGTGTTGGTGGCGTTGGTGTCCTTGTCAACACAAACATGGCCATGAGCGTCGATTCATTTGAATGCCTAACAACCTGAATTGGACGATTATGCTTGAATAGATGTGGCTCACTGCCTGCAGTTTCTATCTTCATCATCTATGCACCAACTTTCAACTACGATGAAGAAGAAATTGAGAGGTTCTACATGGAACTGGAGAAGTTCTATAAAGAAGGCCACACCTTCTACAAGATCATTGTTGGTGATTTTAATGCCAAGATAGGTTGAGAAGGTCGCCCGAAGAACTCCACATTGGGACACATGGCCTAGAATGGAACGATCAGGGTGAGAGACTGTCTGAATTCATCATGTTGACCAAGACCATCCATGGTAACTCACAGTTCCAGAAGGCCGAATCTAAACGCTAAACATGGGAGTCTCCCAGTGGACAGTTCCACAATGAAATTGACCACATCATATTCAATCGAAGGTTTGGCTTGACCAATGTTGCTGTTGTCCCAAAATTCCAAACTGGATTGGACCACCGTCTCCTTCATGCAAAATTCTACTTCACAGAGCAAGGAGAAAAGTCTGCAAAATTTAAGTCTAAGAAGGCAACTCCCAGAACTGGGAGCTCTTTGCCACTACTGCAGCAACTTGGGAAGATGCCGTCCTTGACAACATCGACGAGGAATACGTTCGACTGTTTCAGCACCTCCATGTCTGTGCAAAGAATGCCGAGAGTGAGAAAGCCATTATCAGATGCCTGTCTTTGGAATTTATAACAAATGAACAAATATTCAAATCTGCATCACAAATAGCAATCAAAACAGAGACCCTTAATGAAATGTCACCCAAACTTAGAATCCTGTCTATGCTTGTCAAAACATGGAAGTGTTATTGGCCACTTCAGATTAAAATCTAGAAGCAAGTGGAGTTCTCTAACATTGGTAATGTTCAAGTTCTCTACTGAGTGCTCCTAAATACTGATTAATGTCTTCAAGCTCACATCAGCAATTTCTTTGAACACCTCTATATAAATTTTAATTTCAGCTTCACTGGTTATTAACTGGTCTTGATCCCTGATAAATAGCTTTTCTTGGCTATATGGCAGAAGTAGCATTTGCTCAAAACAATCTGTGCCCCTTGAGGAAAGTCTGTAATTTATGACGGAAGATAAATATCAAGCAGCAACGTCAAGAGTAGATTTATTCTTATTCTGTTTTACTCTATTTCATCATTAAAGAAAATAATTTGAGGGTCTGGGGCGATAATAAAGCCATAGGGCGTTATCTTTGTATGCTGCCAGCCGGAGTTCTATCCCCAGCATCCCATATGGTCCCCCGAGCATCGGTAGGAGTCAGTCCTGGATGCAAAGCGAGTAGTAACTCCTGAAAATCATCAGGTGTGACAAAAAAAGCAAAAGAAAGCAATATTTAAGCTGGAAAATATAAAACAAACATCATTAGGAAGAAATTGAAGTGCCAGATATGTGCTGAGATATGGAGTGCTTTAGAGTGGATAAATGTTTTTCCTCGTTCTTAAACATGCGTGTACAAATAAGGAAGAGACAAATGGTTTCTAAAACTGGTACACTTAATGAAAGCTCCTAATTAACTCTATTATTTATTTATTTATTTGTCACAGTCAGTGGTGCTAAGGGTTTAATTCTGGATCTTCACTCAGGCATCACTCCTGGTAGTGCTTAAGGGACTATATGTGGTGGCGGACATCGAATCAAGTTGGCCAAGTGCCCTATCCTCTGAACTTTCTCTGCAGGCCCTGATTAAATTATTACACTGTGGTTGGAGTAGGCTGTGAGTAAATTTCCTTGGTTTAATTTGTTCCAAAAGTAATACACCTTACTTTTGTACATACTTCATCTATTTGTTGGAAGGTCTGTGGACTCTCCTCCATGTTGCCCTAACTCTAGAACTATTGCCAGTTATAGATATTATAGAGACAAAGAAAAAAGTGTGCAGAAATAACAACTCTCTACTCTTACAGTTTCTACTGGTCTTTTGGAAGCATATCTCTGTACACATTTGATTGCTCTAAACTGGTATTGTAATATACCTTCGAAGGGGAGGAAGTATCAATTTGCCTTGTCTTTAAGAGGAGAAGCAAGATCTATCTAATTGAAATCAATATCCATCATATTTTCTCAACTGTCAGATGAATTATAATAGCTACCTGTCATAATTATAATAACTGTCGTGTGTTACAAAACTCATCTTTTTTTTTCTAAAATAAATGTCTTAGTGCGACTTTTTTCTAAATCAATTTAAATCTAATGCTGAGACTTTACTGCCCCAAATGGGGAACAATTTAATATTAATCTTGTTTTTGGTAGGATTGGGAGAAAAACAGCATTAATCTTCTTAAGTTTGCACAAATATATGCAATGTTTTCATACTGTCCTGAAAGTAAAGATTTTCTAGTCATCATTATGCCGGTGTTATAGATGAGAAGAAAATTGTCCAATTCCATGCCCTTCATTAGAAGTTTCTTATTTCAGCCATGCTTAGTCTACACACAGACCATATGGAGATGGTGGTGGGATCTTCTGAGGACTACAGCTTTGGTCAATCATCTGTATTCCAATATTGCACCTTATAGAAGTATCTTCTCATTTTCCTGTCTTCTTTCTAGATTCTCACTCCAAAATGCATAAACAAATTTTTATGGTTTTATGGGTACTTTCTCATAGCAATGTTAATTTCTGTTTACCTGCTTCATACCTCCTACCACCTTGCAAAAATTAATCTTTTTCCCATTCCACTCTGCATAAAATTGAATTAATTCTATCAGTTAAGTTCCCTATTCAGAAAGGGGAAAAAAGATGGATAAAGGAGGTTGGGGTTTAACAACTGCTGCTTCAACAAATAATCCTGAAATAAATGACAGAAAACTGGGTGGGAGGTGGGTAAATCAAGTTAAAGGGTCAATTATGTGGTGAAGATTTGAATTGTTTTTCTAGTGGTAAGCAATGTAATTATACTAATATTGATTTACAATGATTCACATCTGAAACTTGTAAACTTAAATGATGCTACTTTACTGTGAACATCAAAACTGTAAGTGTCAACATTATTGCAAACATGTGACTGAACTATAATAAATTTAATTTTAAAAAAATCTTTTATCTTTTTTGGTGCTATACTTAGTGATTCTCAGGCTTACTCTGGCTCTGCACTCAGGGATAACATCTGCCAAGCATGGAATCAGGGTCTACTACATGTAAGCAAGTGCATTACTTACAATACTACACTATTACTTCAGCCCCTAAAATGTTTTTTAAAAAATGGAAAACAACATAACTTTAGTGAAAAAATTTTTACTTTTTTTTACTTTTGGGCAAAGGAACCCTGCAACACAGTGGTGCTTGGTGTTACTTCCAGTTCTGTGCTTGGGGATCACTCTGAGTGATGCTTGAGAACTGTTTGGTGTTAAGAATAGAACCTATGTGTCTTGCATGCAAAGCATACAACCTAGTGAACTATCTCTCTGCCCCTAATAAATTATTTATGAAAGAGGAAATAATAAAGTAGGATCAAAAACAAGTGAAGAATCTAGCAATTTATCTTTAGTAATATTTTATTTGGTGATAAATGACAATATACAATAGATACTTTACCTGAAAAAGTAAACACTCAATAAATGGCAGCTTCTATCATTATTAAGAAATATGGCTAGTTGAGTAACCCTTAGTAACCTTTCTAAGGGTTATTCAACTAACCCTTAGTAACCTGAGTAACCCTTCTAAGGGTTACTCAACTGATTACTTGAAGGATTAAACAGTCAAGTCTCTGTTCTATTGATTAGTGGAAGAAGCACTATGTTTGTAGGATACAGAACATGGAATTTGGGGAGGGTGTGAGGGGTGGGTTTTGGGCACATCCTGCAATGCTTGGAGAATAGTCCTGGCTCTGTGCTCAGAGTAATTCCTGGAGTTGCTCAGGAAATCATATGCGGTACAGGGTGATAGAACTGGGTTCAGCTGCATATGAAGTACCTAAACTTCTATACTATTTCTCCAGTCCAGAACGTATAATCTTTTTTTTTAATTGAATCACCATGTGGAAAGTTACAAAGTTTTCAGGCTTAAGTCTCAGTTACATAATGCTCGAACACCCATCCCTTCACCAGTGCACATGTTCCATCACCAAGAACCACAATAAACCTCCCCCCAACCCAGAATGTACAATCTTACATGTAATTCTAGCTCTTAAATTTTCAAAGATGTAAGCATTATGCATGAAAACTCTTATCCATCAGAAATTTTATATTGTTCTCTTTAATAAGCATTACTGTTTAATGAGCGTTCCATTCCTGTCATTGTTTTATAGTTTTAATGTCATTATTTAAAAATGAACCAATGGGTATCTGTCTTTTTGTTGCATAGCAAATTCTCTTCAGAAATTTTTCCAGATAACCTTTGTATTGAAGATTTTATTAAACATCATTCCATTCTTTTTATTCTTATGCTGATAATTAAGAAATCTCTTGACCAGCAAAAACCTTATGTTGCCCTTAGAAATTTTTTCTTTTCCTTTCCTTTTTTACATTCCATATTGAATTTATTTATTTATCTACTTATTTGGAGAGCAAAGCTAATGAAAAGAAATGATGATAAAGAAAACAGTGACAGAGGAAGTTTATTTCTCTGTCAGTACTTAAAACATAGCTCATTCTCAGGATATAAAATTTGGCAAATATTTTATACAGAACCAGGCAAGTTATTTACATGCCTGTGAGCTTGCCTGTGAAGTATCCCAGTTCAAGACAATAGCACTATAGCAATGATTGAATTTGGAGATATTGAGGGCTTTATCTAGGGAGAACCAGGGGGTTTAGTGACATTATTTTGGTTTGAATAGATACCCATAGAGTTCTTTGGATTAAGATGAGAAAACCGTTTAGCCATATACAACCCTGCCAATCAGAGTGCATAGCTGAATTATTATAGGAGAAATTTCATTATGTTTTTAAAATTGATTGTCCTTATTAACTCCTCAAAAAATCTTGAAAGCAAAATTGACCCAAATTTACTATCAAACTAAAGGATAACAACAATTTGAGTCTTAATTCTCTGAGGAATAAGCACCAAAAATCCAGGACTCCCAAACCTTGACCACAACTTTTAAACCTGCACCCTATATCTGTTTTCTGATACTTGTTGGAAATGTGATCGATTCACTAAATAAAATCCAAATGAAAAGCAATAAAGAGAGCCTTTATCTGATTTATTCTTGAAAATGTTGCTGTCTTTAATTTTAGCTTTTCTAGTTTTAGAGTCATTGTTACTGATATTCATTACAGAATAAAAAAAATGCCCCCTCTCTTGAATATATTTTCTGTTTTTCTCAGACTAATGTCACATTTTATTTTACTTTGTGACATTAATTCAGAATCTCACTATAAATCAATTTTCAATAGGCAATTCTACAATCATAGGATTGGAGTAGAAAGAGGTATAGAAAATATGGCAATACTGTTTATAGAAAGAAAAACCTAGAATGTATGCATGGAAATTTCTTGAGTTCAATACAATATTTAAAAAATCTTTAAAATGATAAAGTATAGCATCAATTTGGATATATACTTTCCAACATTGCAGAGTTTCAAAAAATACATTACAGTATAATAGGTTTTATTTGAGCCTATTTATGTTATGAAAGTATTTGTATGCTTTTTCTTATCTCTTATTTTTCAATATGTAGATATATTCAGTGTAGATGATTTTAAAATGTTATTTTTTTTCTTTACAGTGGGAATTGGGTGTGTGTTGACAGAGTTTTATTTTTCGTTTTACCTTTATCCTATTCTAGGTTGCAATTTTGGATCAATGTATATTTATTATATAATAAAAATTTATGTTCGCCATTTCTCTGTTCCTTCATGTCTCCTACCAGTAATAATGAGCTTATTAATCACACAAACAAAATAACTACTCTCAAGCAATCAGCAAAAATCCTAATATGCACTCGTATATGGAGACTGTCTCTGAATTTAGTGACAGCATAGCTTCTAGAAAAGGAGCAGGGCTAGAAGCTAGGATGGAAAATAAGTCTATTTTCCCTCACTACACCCTGTTGCACATTTTGCATTTGCTGTCATGGGAGTCTTCTACTTTTCAGAATTTTTCCATTAATTAACTAGTGTATAAAAGGAAGAAAATTAATTCTAAGGAGACAAATTTGTGTCTTACACCAAATGTCATGTATGAATATGGAGACAAGTACAGGGGCTTTGTGCAAAATTAATTCTACATTTGGAACTCATTTCCCCTTTGAGAAACAGTGATTAAATAAGAGTAAAGAGAGGTGTTTGTTCTTGAAACAAGCTTTTTTTCATTTCACTTCCTTGTATTCCTTTTACAGCTTTTGTTTGTTTAGCAGTCTTTATAGATGGCAGGTGAAATGCTCAAGGGAGTTCTAATGCTCTTCAGCTGAAGCTGATTCCTGTTTGGGAAAATTAACCTGTGTGGGAGATTTGAGAGCCTGCAGTAGTTTTCAAGGCTAGGAGTTCCAAAGCTAAAAGTGCATATTTCTAATTGAGGAGCGTGTCTGAACCCCAGTGGTTTGCACACTTGACTGCCTGTAAACTAAGCACCTACCAGGTCATCGAAGTGATTTTAGCTTATCTTCATTAAAGAGGCTTTTTTCTGAAGCTGTGGTATCTTTATTCCTATTTGTATGTGGAGACTTCTAAAGCTCTGAGTTTCTAGTGTCACATAAAAGCCTTTGATTTGGACAAGAAGTGAGGATGAAGTTGAGCAGGTGAGAATCAGACTAGGCTTGACTTGGTTCTTCCCTATTGATTAGTCCTGTAATATCCGGCAGGTTTAAAGAGGATGCTTTATAATAAGCAGGTTTTAATTCTCCTTTCAATATAGTAGGGCACCTAAACTTAAGACTTTAGTAGATATATGAAGGACATAGATCTACATAGCTGAAAGACATTCATACATAAGTACAGTGATCCAATAGAGATGCTGGGTTGTATTACACAGTTTTTACACAGAATCTATTGGGCCAAATACATACATGTAGCACAGAAACACAGATACAAAGAGTTCAGAGTCCATTGTTCATACATTTGTGCTCCTACACTGTTTCTTGTATGGTATTTGATTTAGTTTTCTTCCCTTCTACCCACAGGCCCTGAAGAAACAAGAGCAGGTCTAGGCAAAAGTTCAAAGTATCTCTGTAGTAGTTCAGACCCTTTCATGCCTATTTATGGGCCTCAAGCCATCTACCTGGCTAGATCTAACCTTCAGACCCATGAGCTCAGTTTTTTTCCAAATCTATTCCTCCTCTTTTATTTATGGTTCTGAAGGGTAGTAGTACATGTCACCCCCAAATATGCCACTTTGACATAAGAATTATTTTGAGCACTTGAATAAAATGGCAGGTATAAGAATAGCACTCTGACCTCTCTTTTCTTCCTGAAGGCACTAGATAATACTCATATGAAAGAAAACTCCTCCCTGAACAGAAGGAAAGAACGCTTCTATCAGCAGAAACATGAACTCCAGGCTGACGAGAGCCTATACAAGCATACTTTGTTAAAATAACTCTTCTCTGCTCTTGACCTCCCATATATTTTACTTATGCTTCCACAGTTGCCTCATCTTATTCAACTTTGTATAAAATCATTTAAATTTGACCACTTTTTTAAATTTCTCACTGCCCTACATGGGGCTTAATATCATGTCAAACTTGATAAATATTACATGTGTGTTTCTCTTGTTAATCTGTGTTGCTCTGGTTTAATTCCTAGGCATCAAATTCCTGGAATCTTTCAAAGGGTAAAGCTTTGCTTTTCCTAGAGACTCTTCCAGTCTCCTAGCAAAATGTCATGGCTTTACCATCCATTCCTTCAGTGTCAGATTTTAGCGAGCAAACCATGTAGCACCCTAATGCATAGCTGAAATTCTAATATATGTGCTAATGTTATACCATTTTATACAACATATTTGCATTTAAATAGAGTTGTCTGGAGATTTAATGATTTAACCCAAAGGGATTAAAATGTCTCACATTTGTACAGCACTTAGTAGATTATTTCAAAGAGCCTTTCACAAACAAGATTCCTTGTGAACCTGGAACGCCCCGTGGAAGAGAGAACAGGCAATTTAATTTACATGCGCACTGCTGATAGCTTGAGGCTCTGAGAAATGCAGTAGTTGCCTCAGTCACACTAAATAATCAAATATTGGCTAAGTTCTGGTGTTTCAGCATTTATTTGTTTCTCCTACTATTGACACCTGCAGAAATAGACATAAACAATACATCGATGTGTGTTGAAGTAAAAAATCAGGTCCATTTGAGGTAGCATCGAAGGGTTGAAGCTGTAGTTGATACTAAGAATCTGTTTCCTGATAGGACACTAAGATGGAGAGAAGACCTAGAGTCCTAAGTCTTGCTCAAATGACGACTGAAACCACCTGACTGGCTAATAGAAAGTCACAATAATCTTCAAAGTTTAGTGACTAAGTTACATTAGAATTACCTGGGAATGGGTTTGTAGGTTCCTTTAAAGATATTGATTTATAGGAGCTGGAGATATGCTTCAGATGGTAGGGAACACACAAGTATATGCAGTCCTAAGTTTGAGCCATGGAATTCCATCTCATCTAACCACCTACACACAAAACCCTAAGCAACACTGGATATAGCACTTATACAAATGATTTCTGCACAACACTCACAATATATTTTTCAAATGTTTAAACATTTTTTCTGCTTGAGTACAAATGTAGGTCATTTCCACAATAAAATTCTCCAAAGTTCGAATGTGTTCTCATAAACAAGATAACTTTTGTTGGCAAGTCCCTCAAAACTTTCTACATTTTATCCTATTTCATATTCCCACTTAAGAACATACTACTCTTTTTTTCACTTTGTTCCTGGCATATATTCTTAACTTTTCTCCTCAGAACTTAATTATCATGAATTTCTACTATTTCTACAGCCTAATGTTTCACATACATTTTCTATGTACTGGAATTTTCTCCTTTCTAGTGTTAGTTTTACATCTTTGGACCAATTTATATGGTCATGTAGCCACTACATGTAAGATATAGACATTTAATTCCTCAGAAATGTTTATATACCATTGTCTACGAAACTCTCCTCCATCCTCTCAGATCCTGACTCATCATTTTTTTGTCCCTATAATTTACCCTCTTCAAAATGTCATATAAATGAAATCATAGGGTCTGTAGCCTCTTGGGTCTGGCTTTTACACTTGGCATAATACAAGTGTAAAATATAATACAAGTTTGAGGATATAATAAATACAGTGAAACATAATATAGTGATAAACATTTGCACAGGGTTACTTTGTGTAAATGCAAGTTTTATTTCTCTTGGGTAGCATACCTTTGAGTAGGATTTATGGGATATGTGGAATTGGAAGTTTTAGCTTTAAGAAAAGCTGCCAAACAATTTTTCAAACTCCTTTGCATTCTTACTAGCAATGCTTGATAGTTCAAATTACTGTATAACCTTGCAAACACTTAGGCGCTTAAAACAAATTTAGACATTCTGAGAGTTGTGAATTGGTATCTCTTCATTATTTTCATCCACATTTCCCCAATGACTAATGATGATGAATAACTTTTCATGTATCTGTCATTCATCATTTTTTGGTCTAGTGTCTATTCAAATTTGTAGTAATATTTTCATTATATTTTTTCATGTTATTGAGCTATTTTCGGGGGAGGCAAACTCAGCTGGGGTGCTGGAGTGGAGATATTCCAGAATGGTGCTCAAGGGTCACACCTTGCAGAGCTCAGGGGAAATGTGGTGCTGGAATTCAAACCCAGGGCTCCCACATGCAAAGTATCTGCTCCAGTTCATTTAATAGTTGTTTAGTCTCTTACTATTGAGTTTTTAAAACAATTTAAATATTTGTGATACATATTCTCTTCCTCTCTTATTTTTTTTAGTGAATCACTTTGGGATACATAGTTACAAAGTTGTTTTTGATTGGGGTTTAGTCACACAATGTTCCAACACTCATCTCTTTACCAGTGAACATTTCCTGCCACCAATGTCCTCAGATTTTTTCCTCCTGCCCGCCCCCCTTCCCCCGTACTCAGTCTGCCTCTATGGCAATTACTTTCCCCCTCCATTGCCCCCTTTTCCCTTTTAGGCACTGTGGTTTGCAATGCTGTTACTGAAGGGTTATCATGAATATCACTTGACCTCCTTTCAGCACCCAATTCTTGTTCACAGTGATCATTTCCACCTATCATTGTCATAGTGGACCCTTCTCTGTCCTAACTTTCCTCTTCATTCCCCTTGCTGCAAGCTTCCAACCCCAGACCAAGTCTCATAGCCCTCATTTCTGCTGTCTTTGGATATAAGTCTCATACAATACATGTTCTTTATTAGTTGTTTCTTTCAATTGTTTTCTAATTATTTGAAAATATTTATTTAGCTCCCATTTTTATTTTTTTGGATAATATCTCTCAAGACCAAAACTTATAAATTTCCATACATTTTAATTATTTTCTAAGGACTATATTCATAATCCAGTACAGACTTGGACTCATGAATCCTTGATGAATCCAAGGCTGTAATTATTTTCTTTTTGTTTCCTTCCAGAGGTTTTAGAGAATTTAGTTTTACACTCTGGCTCATCATTCAAGCTGAGTTAATATTGTGTATGAATCAAAGTTTGTTTGGTTGGAAATTCTGGCCTTTTTATTTTGAACTGCCTTTTTAATTATGTCAAAATCAGTTGACCATATATCTATATATCTGTGGTTCTATTTCTGGACTGCATATTGTCTTACATTGATCTGATAATTTACTTGGAGGTGTTCTCCCAAGTGGTCTTTAGAAGACCTAGGGGTCCCTCCCAGATAGTTCTATGGTTCAATGTAAAGGCCTGAGGATATGACACTGTTAGGTCCTGAGGCTGGACTTCACCCAGACCACCACAGTAGTGCTTGATGGCCTCCAGGATTGCACCTGGTGATATTGAAGGGGCCATGTGGTGCCAAGCATTGAACAGTGTTTGGCCGTATGCAAGGCATGCACCTTAATTCCTGTTCTATCTCTTTAGCCCTAACTTTTAAGATAAGTTTTATGCCTTTTTAAAATATACTTTAATGTCCCACATTAAAGTTACTTAATAGGACTTTCTTAGCTATTTCACTGGATTATGAAGGGAAAGTTCTGGGATAGTACTTCTTTGTATCTTCTTGGTACCTAGATTTTTTTACGTCTTTGCATATTTCAGATTGTTTAGCCAAAGGTTTGCCTCTAGGGAGGGAGTGTTTATCAAATCACCTTTTGTCTGTATCATTACAATTGTATTTGTTGGAGGGCAAGATTCAGTTGGCAGATTGAACAAAGACGGGTTAGAATGTTCTTACCTTTTATTCCTATAAGTATGCATGTTTCTCTACATGTAATAAAGATAATCCAACTTTTTAAGAATTAGACAGAAAGTGCTTTCTTGTCAGTTTTGCAAAGGCCAAACTTCAGACCTCCAGGTTTACATAGTATCTCTTTTACTAAAGGAAATAAGACAGGATTTTTCAAATGAAAGTAGATAGTATTTTCTGTTTATTAGTGTTTATTGTAGGGATTAAACCATGCAGATTACGGTACTGTCACATAGTACCAGGGAGTGAGCCCAGGGACTCACAAATAAAAGGCATATGTTCTACCACTATCCTAGCCCTTGGGTCCCATGTTTATGTATGCATGATATACTATTAGTTTTAATTCACTGTCACTGTCATCCAGTTTTTCGTTGATTTTCTTGAGCAGGCACCAGTTACGTTTCTACTCCACTCAGTCCTGAGATTTTAGCAGCCTCTCCTTACTCGTCTTTCCCAATGATTGGAGGTCTTTTCAGGGTCAGGGGAATGAGAGCTATTGTTACTGTTTTTGGCATATCAAATACGCCACAGGTAGCTTGCCAGGCTCTGCTGTGCGGGCGGGATACTCTTGGTAGCTTGCTGGGCTCTCCAAGAGGTATGTATATATCTTTTACTGTCTCTGGGATATGAATATGCCATGGGGAGCTTGCAAGGCTCTCCCGTGCGTAGCTCTCTTGGTAGCTTGTCAGGTTCTCCGAGAGGGAGAACAAGGCTATTAGATGTCGTTCGACCACTTTACAGCTGCGTGCTTCCGGGAGCTTGGTCTTATACTCTCTAGATGTTGGCCATTGGTTGGATTACACGATGCCAGGGGCAGTTTGTGGGTGTGGCTAAGCTACTGAAAAATGGGGGGTCTGGGTGGGGAAAGCACAGTCCAAATCTGAGCAGGCTTGGAGATCTCAGTCTCAGGTCCCGCACACCTGGGTTCCTCTGCCAGTCCCTTCATGAGTGAGGCTCGTCCGAATGATTATTAATAAATTACTAATTTTAATAATATAATTAATGATTAATTTTAATTATTGTGTAATAATTATAGGTATTTGGGACTTTCATTTATGAAAACAATTGTTTGGACTATGAGACTAATGGTGTTGTCAGTGAGAATAGGCTTTAGATTCCAGTATTTTTATCTATTGGAAGCTAGTTAGTAGTAGGTGAAAGAGCAAGTGACCTTTTCTGGAACGAATGGAGCACTAACTATATCAAATGAGCTGTGTCTTTTTTGTCTGACAGGATAGATGTTGGGCTGTGTTGGTATTTGCACAAATGCACAAATGTCAACTATACTTGTTAATTTATAGAATTCCTATTACTCAGTGCCTCAATGTGATGAATATTATTATCATTCTTGCTCACATATACTTTTGTCAACATTTGCTCAGATATACCGAGGAAGATTTTGTTCTGGGAAAGGTCACCTTTATAGTACTAGCACTATAAAGATGATGTTAAATGTCCAGACACCATCAAACTGATTCCAGTTTTAGGCACGATAGTTAATTCCAAAGCTGATATTCAAGAAGGGGGACCGAAAAGAAAGGGGTATTTTTTTCAGAATCTTTGCATAAAATTTATTATGGACATGTCATAGGATATTTCTTTGTCCCGTTTCTTTTGAATTCAGCTTTATTCTGAAATCTTTTCATCTCCTTTCTATTAAGTCACCAGTCATGAAAATGAAAAATACTTTTTATTAAGTTTTATTTGACATTGTTTCTGCAGTTAAGAATAAAGCCAATGGAGATTTCTTAACATCAACTGGTATAATAATTACAAACCTTTAAAAAAACATTTTATTGGAAAACGTGTATAACTCAATATTTTAGAATGAAAAGTTTTAGAATGTAAGGACAAAGCCAATTACATATATTTTGTTAGTCTTCATATTATCTCTTTTTTTTTGCCAAAGTTTTAAAAGGAAATGGAGTTTTTCTATTTTACTTATTGCCAAAGTACTAAAAGACAATGGAGTTTTCATATAGTTTATTCTACAAGTGCCTTGATGTGTCTCTCAAATGGAGAATTTAAATTAGAAATATGCTTACAATTACTACATTAACAAAATTATAAATATTATTTTATAACATCTAATACCTAATTCAAACTCCAATCTTTCCATTTGTCTCAAAACATTTTTATAGTTGATTTACTTGAATCTGGGCCTAATTAAATAAAATATAATCGCAAAAAAATTTAAATCATGTTTTCAATTTCTTCCTTTCCACTATATTTAATGACCTATACCAAAAGGTTAATTCTCTCAACCCAGATTATTTTTCCTTTTTGGTTTTGATATTTTCTGTATTAATTTAACATATTTTTGAACCTTGTTTTCTATGTATAGTGACTAGATATATAGCCATGCTTAGATTTGCATTTTGGGTTTTATTTTAATTGGCAAAACATAAAAGTAGTTATACATGCTTATTATTATATGACATCACATACCTAACTTCACTATGTTCAGTGATATAATTGATCTAGAGCATTAGTGTCATCCATTAGAAACCTGCCATCAAGCATTTACTTAATGGTTTTAGAAGCTATTGATGATTGCTATCTATACCAGTTATTGAATAAATATTTGCAAAATGGAAATTTTTTGAATTTGTTACTTATTATCATTATTTGTGTTTCTGCTAACATGACAAATGTAAAACATTTCACTGTATCACTGTATCACTGTCATCCTGTTGTTCATCAATTTGATTGAGTGGGCACCAGTAACATCTCCATTCGTTTCTGTTGCATGCTAGCGAATTGGAGGCTCTATCCGGATCAGGGGAATAAGGACTGTCATTGATACTGTTTTCAGCATATTGAATATGCCATGGGTAGCTCGCCAGGCTCTGCCGTATGGGTGGGATACTCTCAGTAGCTTGCCAGGCTCTCTAGGAGGGACGGAGGCTTTGGGGGCGGCCTTTAATCGGCTTTACAGGTGTTCCCAGACTATGAATGTAAGCTTTTGGTCAACTGGCATGTTGTAACGATCTGCACACTGACAATCACACACCTGCCTGTGTCTTTGGGCAGCACCTGGGTCATCTGTGGCCTCAGGTTGATCTCCTTGAGGTTGATGGTGTGCACCTGGAAGTTGTTGAGCAGCTGGCAGAGCTGGACCCTATTGCAGAGGGTCTGTGCCAGTTAGAACACTTGCACTGAGTCCCAAGTCACCCAGTGATTGGCTGACAGCACCCTACAGTGGATGAGCTGCCAAGGCTCTACATCAGACGGCTCTGTGACTCAAATGGGCCAGGGCGGGTGACTCCACCCTGGCCACCGCTGCGGTTTCTTTGTGCCCCGCTGTAAAACATTTACTTCCCCAAATAGTGTTTGTGATTTTTCTACCTTGTCAGGAAATGTTTGTTATTTGAATTAATGGAAATTATTTTATTATAGTAAATGAGAGATAAGACTATTTTCTGTTACCCTGTATAAAAATAACATGAAGAAGCATTTGATTAAAGTCCTTGAAGCACCAAATAATATAGTGATAAAGAAAATTAAACATCTAGAATACAAGGCCACAAATGTGTAGCATTACCAAATTATATGAGAATATATAACAAAATGCAATATTAGATTTTTTTAATTGCAAAATGCCAAGTAACATGCATTAATGCAAACTCCTGCTAAAATATAATTCATAAAGACAGGGATTTTTAGCTATTTTGTTAAGTGCAGGTTTTCAAGATATGCTTTCTTGGTAATCATAGTTCTTGGCAAATATTTATTGAGTCAGCATTGAACTAATATGTGAGATAGTTTTAAGTAAGTGATTAGCAATGACTTTAGTGGGGTTAATAAAAAAAGAGGAAATTCAATATCATACTTGTGGCAATAGTTTATCACTATAAATTAAGAAGTCACACTGAGCATGTCTTTTGCCACCATGTGTAAAGTTTAGTGATTTCAAATTATTTATTTGCTTTCCTTGGTAATAAAACATAAACGTTTTTGGGTCATAGTCTCCAAGGTATACTTTTAATTTCTCCCAATAGCCTCTAATCTTGTTTTCCAGTCAGTAACAGTATTAAGTGCCCTCCTTTATAAATGAATCAATGCAAAGCTTTCAAGGTGTGCTAAAGTCATTGATAAAGTTGCTGATATTTAATTTTTCTCTATAGGAAAGCAGAGTTGTTGGGGTTGGAGCAATAGTACAGCACAAGTTGTTTGCTTTGTACACAGTCGACCCAGATTCTGTCCTGGGCATCCCATATGGTCCGTCCCCTGAGCACCGCAGGGAGTAGTTCCTGAGAGCAGAGTCAGGAGTAACCCCAAAGCATCGCCAGTTGTGACCCAAAAACAAAAAGAAAAAAGAGAAGAATAAAAGGAGAGGTGATTTTGGTTTTTGGTTTTGTTCTGTTGTTTTGGAGGGCAGGGGCTTCCCAAGAAATGATTTAGAGTCCAGCAGGACCCACTAGCAATTCTTACCCAGCTCCAGAGGTGGCTCAATGAAGGGTGGGAGACTGTGGCACTGCTTAGGCCATGCCGTGCCAGTGGTGCACGCTACAGTGTTCCAGGGGCCAGATGGTACTAAGTATTGAACATGTGTCCTAACTACTATACTATTCCTGGCTTCAGTAAAAGGAACAGATTAAGATTCCTGACCTTTCTTATTACAGAGAGTAGGGCGCTTGCCTTGCATGGGGCCAGCCTTGGTTCGATTCCCCAGGATCACATATGGGCCTCTGTGCCACATATGAGCACAGACAGGAGTAATTCCTGATTGCAGAGCCAGGAATAACCCTGAGTATCTTCAGATGTGGCCCTAAAAACAAAACCAAACAAAAAGATTTCTGACCTTTCTTTTGTTATTTTACTTAGTTATATTAATACTAGGACAGAACAAATTATTACAAAGACCCCTCTAAAATGAAAGAAAATCTAAAGCACAATCTAAAAAACACTTGTGGTGTCACATATATGTTTTTCTTCTTTATTTTGATGGGGCCATACTCAAGGTTTAATGACTGGGGATGTATGGAGGATCAAGCACTTTAACTTGTACAGGGAGATAGTAATCAAGTACTATCTCCCTGGTCCTGAACATGCATTTTTAAAAAGTAAAAACTGTTATTTAAAGATGCTGATCTCTGATTCTCCTCCAACTTCTCTCTCCTTGTAAATCTCTTCCTTTTTATTTTCTTTTTTAATACCTTATAGGATAGTGTTCGAAGTTCCTCCTATTACAAGCTCATTAAAGTACAACATTGAAGAACAATGCTTTTCAGCCTGAGTTCTCCTTTGAACATCTATCTTGCTTATTTGTCTATGTTTTTATGTTCCTTTGCTTGCTTATTTCTGCTTTGAAGAAGTCTCTGTTCTCTCTCAAACACATACTTATTTCTCTCCCTTACATCTTTCTAAATAAGTTTCAATAAAAATTACTTTGCTTCACTAAAAAAAAAAAAAGCCCCCAAAAGTTCCTTACATTTATGTCTCCCTACTTACATACAATCACCAGTTTTGACTTTTGTCTTGAGTTTTGAGTGTCATTTCTGGTAGCATAATATCACACGCGTTTCTAAAGTCAAGTTCCAGATATAATTTCAAACTAGTTCCATTATAGTCTATGTAATATATTATTTCTGAATGTGATAAAATTTTCTTACTCTCTCAAGCTTAAAACCTTGTTATCGTACTTATCTACTCAGTCAGTTTTGCTATACACCTACAATTAATCACTAAATCCCATTGGTTTGACTTCCCTAATCTCTTGAATTGGTCTCTTCTGTTCCATTCCCACGGTCCCTTCTCTCATTACCTCTCAACTGAACTATCATAATAGCCTCTTAATTGGTATTTAGTCTTTCTCTACTCCAGTTCTTTTCTTACTATACATTAATCTTCCTAATGTTCAAATCTTAAATATGTGAACTTTTTGCTCACAAAACCTAGTCTCTCTCTATTACTTAGGGAATTAAAAGTTTTTGTTTAGTATTTAGGATTTTAGTCTGACTTTTCCATGATATATGTCCTATATCCAAGCAAGCAAGTTATTTCCCACTTTTTAAAAAAACCAGGAGTTCCTTTTACTGGAGCAGATGACTAGATTTAAATTAATCTAAAAATATATCTAAAAAATTATCATGTAAAAATTTACACTGTGATTATTTGTTGATATATTGGAACTGCTCTTTTGAGAAGAAAACAAGTTTTAAAATTTATTCTTTGATCCCTCACAAATCAGTACACAGTATTTTGCACATGATAAAGTCTCATGAATATATTTTCAATTAACTTTAAAAGGTTATTGTGGTAATACTAAAAAGTCAGCTACATGTGGGTAGGGCGTTGCCTTGAATGCAACCTACCCGGGTTCGAATCCCAGCATCCCATATGGTCCCCTGAGCAACGCCAGGAGTAATTCCTAAGTGCAGAGCCAGGAGTAACCCCTGTGCATCGCCGGGTTTGACCCAAAAAAAGCCAAAAAAATAAAAAAGAAAGAAAAAAAGAAACAGCCATATTATTTGGTTACAGGGTTTACAACAGCAAAGTGTTACATGGAATTATCTTAGAGGATGGCACCAAAGTCAAAGTGTATGGCAACATTAACCAGAAAAATGTCAGACAGAAACCTTACTTTCTCTTTGCTGTATGCACAGCACACAGAGGTTAATACAATACTCATCTCATTTTAACTAATATGCCCTTGTTAAATAGCAATTTGTGTATAATATATTGCTTCTAAAATTCTTCAGTGACACAAGACTTATTGCTTTGAAATCAACTAATCAAAGACCTCAGATACTCAGACTTATTTTTCAGTCCTCTATGGAGGAATACGAAAGTCATACTACAACAAGCTAATTTCAGCAATTAGATTTCTGGAAATCATTTCCAGGTAATACAAAGACAAAACTCGGACATATCTAATTATCTCTTTTCCTTCCATTTTCTGGCTGCTCCTGATGACTCTTGTTCATAATGACAGTCCTAGGGTACTGCCAGACCGTTCTTAAGCAAATACCGGGTATGGTTTGTCTACTGTAATTCACAAAATAAAAGTTCGACTTCTAAAAGCAGAAATTTACATTTAAAGGATTTTGAATAATAAATTTAAGGAGATTCTTACATGGCAATATCTTCATGTTTAAGTTACAATAACAGTAATTAAATAAAGCGATAGCAAGCTTTAGTTCAGAGTTTCCCCCATTCTCTTTTCCATGCCACATCACTGAAGTAGCAAACACCAGAAAATAAATTTAAAACTATATATTTATAGTTGGTGCAACCACATGAAAAAATATTGGTCAGAAGTCTAACTTGGAGTTGGAGTGATAGCACAGTGGGTAGTGTGTTTGTCTTGCACGAGGCCAACCCGGGTTTGATTCCCAGCATCCCATATGGTCCCCTGAGCACCTCCAGTAGTAATTCCTGAGTGCAGAGCCAGGAGTAACCCTTGTGCATTGCCAGGTGTGACCCAAAAAGCAAAAAAAAAAAAGAAGTCTAACTTATTTGAGATGACTCTAAGATGTGTTAGTTATATAAATATATTTGATATGCTGAAGAAAACATATCTCTACTAAAGAGCTGTGGTAAACAAAAGTACAGGTCAGTGGTAAAGTTTATCTCTCTGCTCCACTGGATGCCTTGGAAACAACAGATAATTGGATTTAAAAACATGGATGAAGTATAACCAAGATGAACAGAGTAGAAAGAAGTCTGCTCTTATTGTTATTTAAGAATACATTCTTTCTAACTTCGTGCCTAATGTGATTAGCAAAGCATCTAATTCTTATGAATGTCAGCTTCTTTTCATATACTACAAGAAAATTAAATTGTGTAATTATTACGGGCCCTTACTTTATTTTATTAGAGAAAGACATATAATGAACAGGTAAATTAGTAATATAACTTTGATAAATAACTGCTAAGTAGGAAATAAAGTGAACTAAAAGAGTGATAATTAAGCTGAAACTATTTTTGTAAAAGTACAATGAGATTAAGCCAGAAAGATAGTACAGTGAGGTTAAAGTACTTTTCTCGCATGTAGCCAAGCCAGTTAAATCCCCAGCACCACATATGGTCCCTGAAGCATAGTCAGGAGTGAACCTGACATTACCAGGTGTGACCCAACGTTCTTCTACCTAGATATATAGGGGAGAGAGTGCCTTGTAGAGAAAATATGGAATGCAAAAGCCCTAAGGCAGGATAAAGTTCACTATGAGAGATAGGCTCTGATAGGAAATGATATCTTGGAGTCATTAACCAGGTGTTAATACTTGAACTTATATTATCATTACATAAAGCCATTAAACACTTGCTGAAAAGTGATATGTTAATATTTTTCTTTTTTAATTAAAATTATTTTTTATTTTGCTTTTTAATTAATTGATTCATTTTTAAAGATTGAATCACCATGAGATAATTACAAATTTGTTCATGATTGGGTTTTAGTCACACAATGTTCCAATACCCATCCCTTCACCAGTACACATTTCCAACCACCAATGTCACCAGTTCTCACCCTCCCAACCTGTCCCCTTCTCCCCAATCCTAGCCCACCTCCATGGCAGGCACTTTTCTTATTTCTCTTTCTCTCTTTCCTTCTGGGCATTATGGTTTGCAATATTGGTACTGAGAGGTGATCATGTGTATCCTTTTACCTACTTTCAGTGCTCAGTTCTTGTCCAGATTGGTCATTTCCAACTATCATTATCTTATTGGTTCCTTCTCTATCCTAAATGCCCTTCCCCCGCCCTTCCACTTGTGGCAAGATTCCCTCAGTAAGACAAAACCTGCAAGGCTTTGGAGGAAGTAGACTAAAAGGAAGCAAGATTAAAAGTAGAAGATGGAGAATGGTGGTGACATCATCTAGGGCAACAGCAAGGAGACAGTGGATTGGAGATAGATTGGAGATCAAAAAAAGAAAGGCCTATGAATACCTATGAATTCTTACTAAATTTGGATACTTACCATATTTGATGGAGTTCAGACAGTATGCAACAAATCATAGAGTAATATATATATGTGTGTGTATGTGCATATATATATACACACATTTTATATATATATGTATGTATGTATACACATACACACACATACCTGGCAAGCTACGAGAATATCCTGCCTGCACGGGCAGAGCCTGGCAAGCTACCCGTGGCATATTAGATATGCCAAAAATAGTAATGATAGGCCTCATTCCCCTGACCCTGAAAGAGCCTCCAATTGTTGGGAAAGATGAGTAAGGAGAGGCTGCTAAAATCTTAGGGCTGGGAGGAATAGAGACATTACTGGTGCCCGCTGGAGTAAATTGACGAGCAACGGGATGACAGTGATACAGTGATACTTACTAAATTATATGATCATTATTTTCTATCTATAAATATCTTACTATATATAAGGTGTGGGTATTGATAATTTGCAATGGTTTATTTATAAATGTGATTGAATTTCAATGGCGATTTCAAGGTTGAAAATGAAGTTGTGAAGACCTCAGCTTACAGATGGTACTTAAAACCATGAGACTCGATAAAATCTTGAGTGCTCTCACATTCACCTATTTATTATCTAGCTGCAGAAAAATTGGATTAGGTACATTGAATAACTCTTATTAAATTACTTGCCATGGTATTTTGAAGTTCTTTGTGCTGATTTAATGAAGTGACACAGATGGGAGAGAAACTATCAAGTACATCTCTGAAAATACATGGTTTTAGTTATAGCTTAATTTAAGGTTTCATTGTTGGTACTTTACAACTGTGCAGTATTTTCCAGGCATATCTTCACCTAATGCTGTTCTTTATCAGATTGAAAGGAAAAGCACAGCTTTTATCATCTAAATTTGCTTTAATTATATCCCATTACCATTTAGTTTCTGATCTATCCAAAGTCAATTGATTTCCAATTAAGGACAAAGTTTTCTTTAATTTTAAATCCATTTAATTAATTGTTTCATTTCCAAACCTAACAGAGTTTCAGGGAAAACTTGGTTAAAAGTTTCTTCTTAAGTGAAGAAAATAAGACTACATAAACTTCTTTTTAAAAAAACCTTTAATTGTTAACAATAATTTCTTTTCATTATGTTTCTAAAAAAAATTGAAGTCTTCTTTACAAAAATTGTATGAAAGGTAAAAGGTTTATTTCTTTAAAGATGAAAGTCCTTATAACTTAAAAAAGTAATGAAAAATGATTCACATCTTAACAACAAAACAGCAATAGAAAAATAATAGAATCAGAATTCATGTAGAAAATGTATTTTCCATAAATTCACTGTATACTTTTTTACCAAATGTTTTTTATTTTCAAAACTAAATTATAATCTTTTGAACACTGTCACATAATTTTTTTTATTTTTATTTTTATTTTTTTTTTGCTTTTTGTGTCATACCCGGCGTTGCATAGGGATTACTCCTGGCACATGCATTCAGGAATTGCTCCTGGAGGTTCTCAGGGGACCATATGGGATGCTGGGAATCGAACCTGGCTCGGCCGCATGCAAGGCAAATGCCCTACCTGCTGTACTATCGCTCCAGCCCCTGTCACATAATTTTATAGCCACTAATCATAAACCTTCATTTTGCTTAACTACCTAATCTATTTCTTTGAGATTGCCGTTCTCCTAATTGATCTCTGGTTTTAATCCTGTTAGGCAGAATGCTTCTATGTCTATACAGGAAAGCGAATAAACTAATGTAGAAATATTGCAGGTAATGATTATTGACTACATTTATTTGGTCTCTTCTACCTTTTACCACTTTTGATTTACATTCTTAGTCTTCTCTTTGATGACTTTTCTCTATTGGAACTTATCTACTTTTAGAATTTTTATGTGTATCTTTTATTTGATAAAAAATGGGTCACACCTGGCTGTGCTCAGGGCTAACATCTGGTAGTGCTCACAGGACAATTGACGGTAGCAGGGATAGCAAACCCCAGACAGCAATATGAAAGAGAAACACCTTACTCACTGTACCATCTCTCCGGTCCTTGTGTATTTATCCTTATAGGCCGTTTGATATCTATCTCTACATATCAAAATATCTAAGTTTTTCTTAAAAGTTTCTTAAATGGAAGCCCTCTAACATTATCACAAATGTTATTTAATATGGAGCACTTATTTGGAAGATGGAACACAAAATTTTTTTAAAGAATTTATACCCAAAAAAAGACTCTCAAAATAACATTTTACAAATGAAAACTGGGAGTTGCATATTATAGATTTTGCTTTCAGAAAGTAATAGGAAAAATGCTTTTAGAATTCCTTAAATTTCCCTTAAATATTCAGAATCTAGTCTTTGGGATCCTGGAAACTAAGAAGAAAATTATGTTTCCTCAAAAAGAAAAGAGTGATCAGAATGAACATGACAATATTCAAAGTTTGAAGAGAAATTATTTTGAAGAGGAAGCTGTGTAGTTACTTGATAAAATGCAAGGAGTTAAAAATTTTTTTTTCTTTTTGGCAAATGACTTAATGATTTTTTTTCAGATAAATTATGCTTGATATATTTTCTCCAACGATTACAGTGTTAGATTGAGCTTTAACTATATTTTAGGTTTTACCTACATAATGACATATATTTCCTGATCAGCTTATATATCAGAGATACATGGTAATGTCAATAGATTTTACCAATGACTGTTCAACATATACAATGATAGTGCTTATATGAACAACAATTGGAAAAAAAATGGAAGACACATTGCTCTTCTTTTATACTAAATGAACTGCATAAAAGAAGCTGATCAATCAACACCTGGCTACTCTTGCTGACTCTGGCTCCGTGTTCCTAACATGAGCATGTAGGGTTACATAGGGTCAAAGGATTACACTGTAATCCTAAAATGAGTGCTAAGGTTTTGAAGCATAAATTACCTTTGCCGTCAACCCAGCACTTATAGTAAGAAAATTCAGATATTAGTAGCTAGCAGCTAGTAACCAGACAATTTTGAAGGTATTTCTTATCAGAAATGAGACAGTTAGTTTTAACATATTTACCTATGTCTCTTCCCTAAAACTCAAAACCCAGACTCAATGCTGTTTAGATCTACTTCTTAGCAGTAAAGATGTTTCCATTAAACTCTCAATCTTTTATCCCTTCATCTTTGCCTCCTTTGGAGTCATAAAAATTATAGGATGAATACCTAGATTATCAAATAATTATTGATTTAAAAACAGATTTTTGAAATAAAGATTTAAGACGTGTATCTTGAAATCACAAACTTAAGAGCAGCAAAAGCAGCACTTTCTTTTAGTTTAGAAAGCAATTATTTTTGGAACTAAAAAACTGTATTAAATTAATGCTCTACCAACCCACACTCAGATAATAACCCATCAGGAACAATGTTAAAAAAATAAAAAGAATGTTGATGGAGTATGTGGGCTGAGAAAACTTGGCAAGAACACAAGATGTATCCATTTGATGCAAAATAGGAATAACTATTAATCTGAACTATTTTTAAAAATCAAAAGCCAATTCATCCATCAAACTGCATTGTACTGCAAAAATGCAAAATGGACTTTTTTGAAATACTTAAAAATTAAAGCAATAACTAGTTTCAAACAAGACATTGGATTTGTCTCGTAACTTTTCTGAACATTATATAATTCTATGCTCCCTATATTTTATTTTCAGAAAATTACTCACATACACATTAGATTACAGACAATTTACATATTAAAAATATAAGTCAGCACCCAATGACAACAAAATTCTGAATTTACAGAGAACAAACCTGGCAATGAACTTAGTCTTTCAATCAGCAAAACCTATAGTTTCTCGTAGAATACTCCCACAGAGCTTTCTTGGATGTTCTTTGGCTCACCCAAACTCTATCAATCGTAATGACTATCTATCCAAAATTACTTAAAAAATATATTGACTTTAAAAATCACTTACTTTCATTTTCAGGAAAAACTTATTTGTGCATTTCTCATAGGTGTCTCATAAGGTTGCTGTGAGATGACCGTGGCTGGGTCATACACTGGGTATCTTTACTCACAAGTCAAATATCTCATCTAAGAAGACCCAAACAGCTGAACACTAAAACAATCAAATTCCTTGGGCATCCTATGCCATCTCCAAGTATCTTGACACATGATTGCTTCAGCATGACATCTTTAGAATAGCCATGCTTCTTGCATCATGACCTACGCCTACATCATGTGTGTCTTGAGAGAGTCAGACAAAAATTTCATCACTTGATGAAAGCTTTGCCTTCGATTTTGCCTTCTACTGTGTTTGCTGATACTGTGAGTTCTCTGCATAGGTTCAAAGTAAAAGGAACACAAACAAACCCACTTGTTGGAGGGTTTGGATCAGTGTTGTAAGAAATTATAAATTGTATATTGATGTGAACGTGTGGAGAGAGGCCTCGAGCATGGCTGTAGCTAGGTTCCGGTGGTCTTTGGCCCCTGGGAGCTCTGCTCGGGGTGTGGTGGGGAAGGAAGCTAAAGCCCATCCACTCCCAGGGGCCCCCGGGAAGACAGCCAGGTGTGCGGGCAAGAGAATCTCTGCATCACTCTCTTCTGAGAACTTGGTTTTAAGTCTGAGTCTCTTGCCTGCATGCCTGGCTGTCTTCCCCGGGGCCCCTCGGAGGGGATGGGCTCCAGCTTCCCTCCCGACACCGAGCAGAGCTCCCAGCTGCCGAAGACCACCAGAGCCTAGCTACAGCCATGCTCGAGGCCCCTCTCCACACGTTTGGACAGGCCTCATGCATGAAGGTACCGGCAGAGGAACCCAGGTGTGTGTAATCCCATCAACTGCCAACACCAGAGAGAGACTTAAAAGCAAGCTCCCAGAAGGGATATCTTGTAGCCTACTTCAACCTCTTGGAGAAACTGGCAATCTTCTGAGAGTTTCATGCCCACATGGGACAGCCTTGCAAGCTTCCCATGGTGTATTCATATGCTAAATCCAGTAACAAGCTGGATCTCATTCCCCTGACCCTGAAAGAGCCCCCAGTGCGACATCCTTGGGAGGGCAGAGCAGAGAGAGACTTCTAAGATCTCAGGGAAAGCACAAAGTGAGAGGTTACTGAGCCCACTCAAGAAATAGAAGATTAACGGGATTTCGTGATCCTGTGATCATGATTGTGATATTGATGTGACAACTCATTTGCTAAACCAGATAAAGTATAGCTGAGGCCTTCACTAATAATCTTTCTTTATACTAATATTTAGTACAGGAATAAAAAATAGTTCTTAAAAGGGCAAGAAACTACCACCACCATAAACAAACTGAAATAACAGATATTCTGTCTGGTTGTTTCAGATTTCAGTCTGTAAACCAATATTCTTTGGACATTTCTTTAGTGCCAGTTTTTTAGTAATGTTTTGTGGTGTTTTTTCTGGTTTAAATACCCCAGAACTGGGGGTATGGTGCCGCCAGCAGGTCAGCCTGTACCTGTGGGTCGAGTGCATGAGCAGCTTGATGGTGCCTCAGACTTCCAGATACCCCAAAATTGCTGCTGTGCCTTAGGCCAGACCCCAACAACTTGTGGCCAATTTTACCAAGAAATTAAACAGCCAAAAGTTAGGTATGTAGGAAGCATACCAACAAACCACCTATGCTCAGCTATAATAAGCTCATTCATTGGCCTTATTTCAGAGACCCATAAATATCAAAAGAGATCAAAAGACGCAGTTCAGGCCCGTAGTGCAGAGGTAGGCGGGAACCCGTGACTGAGAGCTCCAGGCCCGCTTGGATTGGGACTGGGACTCCTCCCTCCAGGTCCCCAGTTTTTCAGTAGCTTGGCAGTCATACCCACAAACTGCTCCCAACGTCATGTAATTTCAACAATGGCCAAGACCCAGGGACTATATACTAAAATTCCTGACAGAGAGCGCTGCAGAATGTCCTGATCCCACGCCAGGCTGTGTTCACAGGGGTGCCCTAGAGAGGGCCGGGTGAAAGCCCTCCCCGCCCCAAGGCACCCAACTCTCGCAGCCAAAAACCTCCACAACCCAACAGTCGCCACACTCAAGGCTGCTCCCTGTGAGTTTGGGCCGAGCCTCACGCATGAGTGAAGTCCTATGGAATCCAGGTATTGTGGAACTTTGTGACCTTGGACTCTGAGAGCTCAACGGGACCAGGAGCAGAGATCCTCTGCCCACTTTCCCCAGTCTCCCGTGAACCAGGGGTCAGGCCCATAAGCCAACTCCTGCCGGTGCCAGATAATCTCATCATTGGCCACCATCCAGATCACACGGCTGCTTTTCCCGAAAGGGAGCATAACGTGAGGCTCTCATAACCATGCCACCAGACTCCGTGCCAGGCTGTTTCACACGAGGTGCCCCAGAGGGGGGTGGGTGAGAGCCCTCCCTGCCCCAAGGGACCCAGCCCTGGCAGCTGACCTCCATAACCCAACCGCCACCGTGCTCAAGGGTGCTCCTCACATGCTCTGGCCGAGCCGCACATATGAGTGCATATATTCCTGGACACATCATAAGACACTCCCAACCCGTTCTCCAGAATTTGATGGGGTTTATATAGTAGGCAACAAATCATAGAGGGAAATATATATATGTATATATATGCATATATACATATTTTCAGATATACATACCAAAGCTCACATCACCCAAACTTTAACATGTTAGTGATATCCTATAAAATGTCTTAATGACTCTTGCCAAATTAGAACAATCTTCACACTGTTTCCTATATGAACACTTTTTGTTTAGCATGTTCAGCAGTTCTTCATAACAGACAATATGAAATATATTATTTTGTTGTGTCTTGGGACAAGGGTTGGGATTTGGGATGGAAACATCACAAATTTGGTGGTGGGAAGGTGTAATGGTGGTGGGATTGGTGTTTGAATATTGAATTTAATCAAACATTGTAAACTTATAAAATTAAAAATAATTTTAAAAAGTAATGCAGAGTTCATGCCCAATTCAATCAGCTTAATCAATGGCTGAATAAATAGCAGTGCTCCTACATTATTAAATAAATAAATAAATAAATAAATAAATAAATAAAATACCCCCAGAATTAATGCTTCATTTTGTGTAGTGTTACTGAGCACAGAAGAATATAACTTATAGGAGAAAATTAATGTTATATATGCTTCGCTTAGGTGGAAATTGTAGTCATGGTTCATGCTAGTGAACCAATGATGTGTATACATCAAATAAGATATTTTTGTTTTATATTTTCATAGCAGCTATACCCAGTGGTCCTAAAGGCATAGAGGATTATGAGGTACTATGGATAGAATTTGAGGAGTCACACTCATGCAGGGCATATGCCTTACTACCTGAACTCTGTCCCAGTCTCCTGTAAAGTACTACAAAATTCCATCATTCACTAATGCAGTTTGTAGAAATTTCATATTACTATGGATAATGAAAATTCACTATACAAATGAGTATATTACAGAAAAATATCAAGTCTGAGAGTGAGTATTGAGTTGTCTTTGCATATTTTTGAAGTCTTTTCAAATTATAACTGAATATTTTGTTTTCTCACTATAGAAAGTGTATTTTATAAAGTCATTTCTAATTTTTATAAGAAAAGTAAGATATTTGCAAATCATATTATCTGTGATTATTATTCCCATCAACCAGAGATGCACTGATTTTCCTTTGTGAAAACTTTCTTTTGAAAACTTATTTCTAAATTTTATGAATTTATAGAATTTAGTTTGCAGTCAGTTTCCACAGATGCAACAAAGGGCATGCCAAACCTTATTCATGATGGCTAGATAATAAGTAGCAATGTGATAAAGAAGTGTAATAGCAACTTTTATGCCATTCTTGACATTCATGATCTCTAATGTTTTTCTATCTTAATAGGAGTCTTTCAAAATTACCCATGGAAACTTTTTCTATTCCAAATATGTGAGCAGGACTTGATAAGCAATTGTTTTTTCTTATATTAAGCTGTTGGTAGTAAAGTGGCTAGAGAAGTGACTCCAGGGGAGAATTAAAACCCTGTACAAGCTTTCCCTTAAGACTCTAATTTCCTCTTTCTTGTGAAGCTCTAGAATGATCAAAATAGAACCTAACATATCAAAGAGATATTTTCACATGTTCCTTTCATTTCCCAGCTCTTGGCCAAGGAACTGGTTCTGGCCAATGGTGTTTGAATAGAAATGACATAGTCTTCTGCTTGAAACTAGAAAGCGGTGTCTTCTTTCCATTTCCCTTGTACTCTTCTGCTGCTATAGCTAGTTCTAGAATTTTTATTGTAGTAATAACGCAAGAAATAACCTCTGTCATTCTTGATTATTTAACAAAGACCAGACATTACCTTCCTTGTTGCTGAATAGCCATCATGAGGAATGACTCTTTATGTAATTAAACCATTTGAATTTGAGATTATTTTATATTTTCTTTTTATATATTATTGTCATATTTCCAACATTCCTCTTTATTCATTTCATTCTTAATGCATGTGTAAGACAAGAAGTCAGAGGAACTTTAGTTTAGGAAATACCTCTCATTAAATAATAAGTTCATTGAGTCCATTTTGCACATGTCCTTTCTCCCAGTATGACTCAATGAAAGCCAAGTCAGTTATCCTGAAAATGGCCAAATACTCCATAGAAAACAGTAGGAAAACATTTTTTTTCTCTGCTTATGATAAAAAGGAAGATGCTATTCCCATATCTGTCAGTATCCCCTGCATGTCCCAGCTTTTAAGGTCTATCTATTGGGAGAATTTCCTAAAGTTGGAGTTTCATCATTTTTGACATGTCAGTCCCTGCTTGAGAAAATCTTCCAGGATCCTTGAGATTAAACTAGGGACCTGGTCCAGGTTCTAAACAGTTATGATTGGGAGATAAGAGAAGTTTTATTAATCTTTTAAGTTAGAGAAATCAACTTGAAAATTGCTACATAATTTTCATATATGTGAAGATATTTTTAAGAGTAAAAATATTTACAAAAGTAAATATTCTCCAGCTTTATAGCATAAATGTTTCTGTGACATGGGGGGCTAGAGCATCTTACAGGTACATTGAGAATTTCAGGAAAGTTTTATTTCTCCCTGTTATTAAGGACTAATATTAAGGACTAATATTCATAAGTTATTAAGGACTAATATTTTGAAACTAATAAATCTCTTAAGCGGGGCCAGAGTGCTAGTACAGCAGGTAATATGTTTGCCTTGCATGCGGCTGACCTGGGTTCAATCCCTCGCATCCCATATTGTCCCCCAAGCACCTCCAGGAATAATTCCTGAGAGCAGAGCCAGGAGTAACCCCTAAGCATTGCTGTGTGTCACCCAAAAAGAAAAAAAATCTCTTAAGAGTCAGGCTAGTTTGCCCGAGAAGCATACCTAAACAAAACTAGAAAAAATAAATTCGAAAAGGTAGCCCAAATGTTTTTGAGAACTGAGTGTCAGGTCAAATCCAGAATTGCACTTTCCCAAGAGCAATGCAATGACCTTGAAGGTCTTTGTTGTCCTAAAGTGTTTATAGGTCAATATAAATATACCTACTAAGTGTCTAAAGTACTCACATACTCAGAGTAGTAGTGAGAAACCTGTGGTGAAGGAAATACTTTCTTAGGATAGATTCTGTAAAAGCTCTAATCCTTAAAATCAGCTGGGTTATCTTCACACCTTGAAGTCTGGCAAAAATCTTAGCCTGGGAACTTAAATTTAGGGGTTCTCATCTGGGAACCATAAGGCCTCTGTTGGGTCCCCAGGGTATACTGAGGGTGAAAAACGTAGAAGTGGGAAGCCATACTACAGGGTCAATTGGTAGGAGATGAGTTTGGGGGTCGGAGGGGCGGGGAGGTGGTGTACATGAAATGAACAGGGTCAGAAAGTGGTCATGTTTTTTAAAAGGTTCAGAAACATTGACTGTCACTATATGGACATGTTTCAAGATGTGTCTTAGGGGAGCAATCATCTCCTCAAGCTTCGGCTTTTATCAGTTCACCATACTCTTCTCTAGTGATGGACTCCAGCAGTTGTCATTCAAATTTACTGTAAATTGGGCTAGGAATTTGAAGGATCAAGAGAAACTACGATTCTTTTTTGCTTAAAGGGTAAAGTAAAGCTCTCAAACAGAAGCGACGGTACTACTTTATCAAGTGCAATTAAATAGAGATATGAATAACAGCCATGAAATCTTTTAAAATGTAAATTCCAATCCAGGTTCTAAGAGGACCCAAGATTCTCTTGAGAAACCAAGATTTTATAAGTGCAAATTTTCAGTGTGTTATGTGCCAGAGAGTCCTCCTTCTATAAACAGAAAACCTAGTGAACATAATATAAAAGAGAATAAACTTTATCCAGGGCTTTAGTCTTCTTGAATTTAGCTCATCAACACAGTTCCACAGGGGTCTGCCTTTAAAGGTTTGACATTCTGCCATGATATCAAACTTGCTGATAAAAATTTTAAAACAAAAAGACATACTTTTCTTTTATAAAATTCACATCCTGAAAAATTGAGATAAATAACTGGTGACTGTGTTTTTTATATCAACTGTGTATAGCATTATGACCTATATAATAGTTGTTTTTTCCTCATTTGTAATTTAGTTTAACATCTGGGAAGGATATCTGAATAATGCCTGGTTAAAATTTTTAGCTCCTAATAGTGTACAATTAAAGTATTTGTAGGCATTGTGATTTTAATTGACATGCAAACAATATGCTTGCAGGGCCCAAGTGATAGAACACCTGGTAAGGTGCTTGCTTTGCATGCCACAGACCCTGATTCTTTCTTTCCCCAGCATCTCACATGGTATCCCCAAGCTCCACCAAAAGTAATTCCTGATTGCAGAGCCAGGACTAATTCCTGAGTATTGCCATGTGTGGCTCCCAAACAACAACAACATCAAATATATATATATATATATATATATATATATATGCTTGTAGATAACTGCATACTCATTTCTATATCAAAAATTGAATTTAAATAAGCAGCTCTTTCATTGCAAGTCTTTTGACACATTTTGATGACATAGCTTTTCTCATAATTATGTAATCAGAATTGTCTTGTTCAAAATAATGCTATTTAATCTTGATAAGAACTAAATGTTAAGTAATATGTTAATACTTAATAGCAAATTTGAACAATGCAAATGAAAAAAACAGAAAAATGAGTGAGGAAGATTGTCAGAGGCACACACACACACATATACACACACACACACAAAACCTACAAAGCATATGTTTGGGGTCATAATCGTTGATCTACAACAGCCCTCTCCATTGTTCCATACTCAAAGTTTTGGAAACAGGAAGTTAATGAATTTAAGTGTTAAATTAAATGTGTTACTTAATAGAGACATGTCCTTACACACATCTGGGGACTCTCTAAGACATTATTTCTCAACCTGGGGCTACTTACCTCTATGTGAGATTTCAATATATCCCAATAGATCAGATGTGAAAATCAGATAAATGGAATTCATATAAAATCATACTAATGGGATATATAAAAAATTATATAAAATAATATAAATCATATAAACAGGATTCAAGATTCTATAAAATCGTATAAACGGCATGAGATTAAGGGGCTAATCGATAGGTCAGGGAGCCACAAGAAGGAAACAAGGTCAGAGGAATCCACTGTCAATAAAGTTTAAGAATACCTCTCAAGAACCTTCTTTCCTTCCTTCCTTCCTTCCTTCCTTCCTTCTTCCTTCCTTCCTTCCTTCCTTCCTTCCTTCCTTCCTTCCTTCCTTCTCCCCCTCCCTCCCCTCCCCTCCCTCCCTCCCTCCCTCCGTTCTTTCTTTCTTTCTTTCTTTCTTTCTTTCTTTCCCTTTCTTTCTTTCTTTCTTGTCTTCTTTCTTCTTTCTTCTCTTTCTTTCTTTCGTTCTTTCTTTCTTTCCTTTCTTTCTTTCTCTTCTCTCCTCTCTCTCTTCTCTTTCATCTCTCTCTCTCTTCTTTCTTTCTCTTCTTTCTTTCTTTCTTTCTCTTTCTTTCTTTCTTTCTTTCTTTCTTTCTTTCTTTCTTTCTTTCTTTCTTTCTTTCTTTCTTTCTCTTTCCTTTCTTTCTTTCTTTCTTTCTTCCTCCTTCCTTGCTCCCTACCTCTTCTCCTAACCCAGGCTCCTCCTTCCCCCCTCTCTTCTTCTCTTTCACCCTTCCTCCCTCCCTCTTTCCCTTTCTCTCTTCCCTGCACATACATGAAATATGCACTCTACCACTTAGTCACATCCTTGGTTCTCACATTGTCTTGAAATAGCAAACAAACCATTTTTTCATTTCTTGCTAACAATTTAACCGAAAATTGTTGTTAGTAAGATATATCAAAAATCATATTAATATACTTTCAAATATATTCACATTGCTCCAAATCATCAACTGCATACTTTGATATTTTTTGCCTTTCTTTTCTGTTCCCTATCTCACTGCAGAAATGATAGTCCACCTTTGAGAACTTGAGTTACAGTGTCACTCCTTAACTTTCACTGATTTCCTTTCTCATTCAGAGTAAACAGAAAGATTCTTATAGAAAATAGCAACTTTGACTCAGCAAGATGCCTGATTCCTTCCTGACTACAATGCTCCAACCACTTGAACTTTTTTTTAATTTTTAAAAATTTAATCACAGTGAGATACAGTTACAAGGCTGTTCATGATTAGGTTTCAGTTATATTATGTTCCAACATCCATCCCTTCATCAATGTACATTTCCCACCACAATGTCCCATTTTTCCCTTGTGCCCACCCCACTGCCCTGCCTGCCTCAAGGGCAGGCACTCCCCTCCCCTTTCCTCCCCTCTCCTCCCCTCTCCTCCCATTTTCTCTTTCTTTCTCTCTTTCTTTCCTCCACTCTCTTTCCTTTGGGGAATTATGGTTTGCAATACAGATACTGAAAGGTTATCATGTATATCCCTTTACCTATTTTGAAAACCCAGTTCTTGTCCAGCATTATCATATCTAACTATTATTGTCATGCTGGTCACTTCTTTATCCTAACTGCACTTTGCACCCATATGCTTGTAGCAAGCTTCCAACCATTGACCAGTCCTCCTGGCCCATTTTACCTGACCACACATATCAGTCTCAATACTTTTTTTTATATCCTACAAATGAGTCCAATCATTCTATATCTGTGCCTCTCTTTCTGACTCATTTCACTCAGCATGATACTCTCCATGTCCATCCATTTAGAAACAACTTTCATGACTTCATTTTTTCTAACAGATGCATAGTATTTCATTCTATAGAATCATAGCTTCTTTATTCAGTCATCTGCTCTGAGGCACTTGGGATGTTTCCAGATTTTGACTATTGTGAATAGTGCGGCATTGGACTCAGAAGTGCAGCTGTTGTTTCTGCTATTTTGGGGGCCCCATGATATAATCCCAGAAGTGGTATTGCTGGGCTAAATAGAGCTCAATTTATAGTTTTTTTTTTTTGAGAGAAAGCCATATTGCTTTTCAAAAAAGGCTGAACCAATCAACATTCTCATGAACAATGAATGAGAGTCCCTTTCTCCCCAAATCCACGCCAGCACTGGTTATTCTTGTTATTTTGAATGTGTGCCAGTCTCTGTGGTGTGAGATGATATCTCATTGTTTTTATTTGCATCTCCCTGATGATTAGTAGAGAATTTTTTCATGTGCTTTTTGGCCATTTGAATTTCTTATTTGAGGAAGTTTCTGTTCTTTTCTTCTCCCCATTTTTTTTGGTGTGGTTGGATTTTTTATTATTTATTTTCTTATAAATGGGATGGGCATGTAGAATAGCATGGTGAGTTAAATGAGTCAGAAGGAGAGGGATAGACATAGAATGAATTCATTTGTGCAATATATTTTAAACACACACACACACAGACACACAGACACACACACACACCATAAATTGAGACCAGTACCCAATGACAGTAGAAAAAAAGGGCTAGGAGGATTGCCCACAATTGGAAGCCTACCTCAAGTGTTAGTGGAGAAGGCAGTTGGATTAGAGAAGGGACCACCATGACAAAGATAGTTGGAAATGTTAGAAATGATCACTCTGGATAAGAACTGTGTGCTGAAACCAGGTAAAGGAACAAACAAGATAACCTCTCAGTACCTGTATTGCAAACCATGATGCCCCAAAAGGTGGGAGGAGGGGGGAGAGAGAGACGGAGACAAAGACAGAGATAGAGACACACAGAGAGACAGAGAGATAGAAAGACAGAGAAAGGACTGAGACAGAGAGAGAAAGAAGAAAAGTAACTTCCATAGAGACAAGATGGTGGGGAGGGGTAGAGAGGGAAATTGGGGATAATGGTGGAGAGATGGGTGTTGGAACACTGTATGACTGAAACCCAACCATGATCAGCTTTGTAACTCTGTATCCCCCTGTGACTCAAAAATTAATTAATTAAAAATTAAAAAAAAAGACGGTGAAAAGCACTTGGACCTTTTTGATATTCTTTGAACCCAACAGAAAAACTACTGTTTTAGAACACTCTTCTAGATATCTCAAGTTGTTTACTTAAATATTAACTTCTAAAATAAATAGTGGCCGTTTGTAGAACCTATCATCATTATTTACTTACATAATGTACAAAATAGGTTGTCATAACAACCATAGCTTTGTGGTTTAGTGTTTGAGATTTTCAGATTTAATTTTATACCCAAGTAATATCTTTAGTATGATTTTAGATCATCTCCCAAGTAAAGGGAACTATTTTCCTTAAGTGAAGTGAAATGATTAAGAGATTTCCTATAAATCTCTATGTGCAATTTGTTTGTCTCTTTACATAAATGTGTATGTGCATATATTATATATAATATATATGATACAACTGTGTGAATCATATATATGCAAATATATGCTCTTTTTCCGTATAACCCAAATTCTTTCCTACATATACTTGAGCTTAAACTTTTCCCCCTTTCAAGGCCAAACATCAAAATTTTCTCAAATACCATGGGTCCCTAGTTTCCCATGCATTCAATCCCTTTTTTTCATTTGTTTGTTTGTTTGGGGGAGTGTCACACCCAACTATGATCAGAGTTTATCTCTGGCTCTGTACTCAGAAATCATTCCTGGTGTGCTGGGGGACCATGTATGGTACTGGGGATTGAATTTAGGTCAGCTGCATGCAAAATATGCACCTTACCTGCTTTATTATCTCTCCAACCCATAATAGCCCTATTTCAGATTCATTTCATTATTTATTCATCCTAATTTGTACTCAATTTATATGAGAACATCAATCTTTATCCCAACTTTCTGTTCTTTAAAAGATGGAAAATACTATCTAACATCTTAGTATTTCTTTCAAAGACCACTACAGTACTTTGAAACATAAGAACTTAAGTAGACATCAAGTGAAATGAATATATTCCTTTCTCAACTCCTCAGTCAGGGCATATGAAGTTCCACTTTGATAGAATACTGACATCCTTTGTGCTTATGCAAATGGAGCTGCCTTTAACTTTAGAGTTCAACATTCATCTTATTAAATATTAAAATGAGCTCTCCATAGAGTACTGCCTCTTACTGTCATTTGATTAAGTGCACTATAAAGTTATTTTATAATGCCAGAGAACGTGCTAAGTATTCAAGACATCAAAAGATTTTACCACAGGTCTTAGAATGGAGAAGACTTTAGATTTTTTAAGACCACAATTAAATTAACTGTGGAGACAGAGAATCTAAAATACTTTTCACATTGGCTAACTTCTTGACAAATTTTCCACTCATTACTTGCTCTCAGTTACAACGCAAATATCCAGGTTTTGCATATTTCACATGTATATATAGTAGGAGAATTACTAAAGAATCTAAAGAAAACATAAAGATTAAATGAGCTCAATATCAAAATGAGGCATTTAGGGCAATAGAAAGCATTAATTTCATTTTCAACTATTCCAAATATTCAAATATACTGAACAATTTAGCCTTTTAATCTTCTCAAGCTAAGTGAGCCTAATATCCTGATTCCAGATTACGTCTTCCTGCTAACACATCTCCAATTTCCCTTCCTACCAGGTCATAGGTTAGTAATTGTGAATAAAAGATGACTCTTTTACCCACATGTTCACAATGTAATGTGCTGCACGTACCATCTAAACTCGCCCATAAGCTGTTACATCAACCCCCAACCACCATTAGTATCATCTTTCTTTACCACACAACCTTCCTGCAGTCCTTCTTATTTAGGTCATCTCAACCACGTTCATAGGCTTCTGTATCATTGGAATATTCTTTATTTGGTTTTCATAAACATTTAGCATTTACTGTTTACTAGCAAATGTGTTAAGTACTTGGAGCACAAAAACTGTAAATTTGCTGGAATTGTCTTTAACATTTCCCCCCTTTTTGACAGGGGGGTCTCCTAAGTGGTACTCAGGTGGAGGGTTGGGGTTCCCGTCAAGTGAGTTCCAGTCAGACAGGCAGTGCTATGACTCAGGAGGCCTGGTGCAATGCCTGGAGAGACCATGTAGTGTCAGGGATTGAACCCAGCCCATTCTCAGCAGGGCATATGCTTAACTTATTGTCACTCAAGTCCCAAGATTTGTTTTTGTCTTTTCAACATTTGTCAATTATTTTCTGTCTTTTAGCTTATATTAGTATATTTCTAAGGAAAAATAGCCTTAATTCACCTCACCCGATGCTGCTCATTTCTTTACTACACATATTTTCTCGTCACATTCCAGAACTCCTTGATTATACTATGTATCTTAACATCAGACTTTTATGAGAATGTTGGATAATACTGGAACTGATACTAGTCATTTATTAGGTACAGCTAAGGCATCACTATGATATGAAAATTATATAAAATCATTTAAATGGCTAAACATCATTATAATATTCTTATAAGATTTCTGTACATCTGAGCATTTTTTTAAAGCATATTTTTTTAAAGTAAGAGATGAATAGATAAAATATCAATTCTGGGGGGCTGGAGCAATAGCACAGCGGGTAGGGCCTTTGCCTTGCACGCGGCCGACCCAAGTTCTATTCCCAGCATCCCATATGGTCCCCTGAGCGCCGCCAGGGGTGATTCCTGAGTGCGGAGCCAGGAGTAACCCCTGTGTGTCACCAGGTGTGACCCAAAAAGCAAAAAAAATATATACATATATCAATTCTGCCTAATATTCCTAGGTATTTTATATTTTCTGGATGTTTGAGTTAATCTCAAGGTTAAAATTTTCAAATAAAATATTTTTTTCTAGGTTTTTGGGCCATGCCAGCTGTATTCAGAGCTTACTACTGGCTCTGTATTAAAGGATCACTCCTGGCAGTACTGAGGAGACCATATGTGGTGCCAGGGACTGAGTGTAATACAAGGGCCTTATCCACTGTACCATATCTCCAGGCTCTTAAGGCAAAATACCCCAATTAAAAAATAATCATACACTCTATGAAGTTGTACAATATAAAATAATCTAAAATGCAAATCATCAACAATTGTTGTCTCTGGGAGATGAGGCCAGTGAGAGACTGTAAAAGAACAAAAGGAAATTTTCTGTGGTTAACATTCTGTTCTTTGAGGGAAGTTTGCATTGCATTGTTGCATTTGTCCAAACTCATTGCCACTAAAGGTTTTGTTATATAACAATTCAAGGTGTCTTTTTTACCCCTATTTGCATTGTTCAAGGACATTTCAGATTAGGTTATATTAAGATTTCTTCTGCTTCAAGGACAGGGTTTATTGGGACTGATTTTTTTTTTTATCAGCTGAAATAAAAGGTAATAAATCTGAATTTGTTTTCTTAGAGTAACTTTCTATGAATGCCATCTGTCATCTTATTCACTTTCAGGTGTTACTTTCCTATACTAGTAACACAATTATATATAGCCAGAAGAAGAGTTTTATAAAGTTAATAAGGTTTCTTAGTTCAAAGGCATTCTATTTTTTTTTTGATAGGGGTAAGTACTAGTTTCTTCAACCAATATTGTGGTTACTTAGATGGGAGAGAATGGATGTATTTTGTGATTTTGTGACTATTTTACTAGCATCTTAATTTTTCTCTCATACTTCCTATTCTTTATTTACCAACAAGTCTCCAAGAATACATTCTCCTGATCTAGTATTTACTCAGAAGATACGCCATTTTAATACTCCAGCCTTGATTTCTATATGTTTTTATGTTCCTTCCCTTCATTACACAGTAGCTAAGTGTTCTATAAGATCTTGAGCTTATTCTCAGGATTTTTCCACTCTGAGTAGCACTTCACTTTAAATTGATTTTTATCTATCAATATCTCTAGTCTCCTGCCTCTACCACTCATTCACATCCCTTCTCTTACTTCCATCTTTGTTGAAGTTTCCACCTCGAGCAATAGGGCCACATGTTTCAGATCTGCACTTGATCTCTGGCACCCCAGGTGGTCCCCCAAGCCTGCCAGAAGTGATCCTTAAGTGAAGAGCCAGGAGTAAGGCCTGAGCACAGCCAGGTGTTGCCCTCAAACCAAAACCATGTGGGGTCCCGTCACTGACCAGCAGGGAGGACCCTTTGTGGGGCTGAGAAGGGGACGCAGCTGAATGAACAGACACAGACACAGAGCCAGAAAGCAGCAAGGAGAAAGAGAGAGTTTATTCTACTAGCAGCTACTAGTTATACCTTTCTGCTGGGCGGGAATGGTGTCTGGACCCACATACAAATGCAGATTGACATGTCCTTTTGTTACAGGCATAGGCTATTGAGAAACAAATGGTGACCATAGTGGCAACCTTGCTACAAGCCTCTGTTAGAATCAGAGATCCAGGCTGTCTGACTAGGAGAGAAGAGCCAGGCTTGTAAGGCGGCTCCCTACAAAACCATTAACCAAAAATCAGCAAAAGTGCTAGTCCAGGGGCTGGAGCAATAGTACAGCGGGTCGGGCATTGCCTTGCACATGGCCGACCCAGGTTCGATTCCCAGCATCCCATAAGGTCCCCTGAGCACTGCCAGGAGTGACTCCTGAGTGCAGAGCCAGGAGTCAGCCCTGAGCATTGCCAGATGTGACCTAAAAAGCAAAAAAAAAAAAAAAAAGCTAGTCTATCCTCCACCATATTATCAATTTTTTTTAACTGATTTTACCCTCCCCATGTATGATTATTTTGCTAGTCACAGACAAGTTAAAATATGTTTCTTGGGTTCCTTAAGTGTATACATTATGGATGAATTTTCTTTTTCCATGAATCAGCATAGTACTTTGGAGGACAGATGGAGTAATTTAGATTTATGTGGTATTTTAATTCATTAAGATTTTTCTAACATAGTACCACAGACTAGGTAGCTTATAAACAGCATACATTTATTTCTTACAGTTTGAGTGTGAGAAGCCAAATTGAGTAACTGGCATAATCAATGTCTTGTGAAGATTTATAAACTGTTTTATACAAGGAAATCTTGATTTACCTTTTCCTGATAATAAGTGATATTTTATTTAGTGGGGAACTCCCAAGTGGTGTTCAGGAGCCCCAGCGCTCTCAGGAACCTTTTTATATGCCTACACGTATGTCAAATGCACTTGTATGCACTCTTCAGGAAAGAATCCATTCCTCTATGTTCTCTACTTTTATGGGATTATTTTTTGTTGTTCAACTTTGTGAGTGCTTTGTAGATATCCTGGACATTATCTATTTATCTAATGTATTATGTTCAAATATTTTATCCCATTTAATATGGGTCTTTTCATTTTAGATTTTTTGTCATGCACAACCTTTAAAATATGACATTCTGCCATTTATTTATAACACGGTGATCCCTATTCTTAGTCATCTACCCTCAAAATACAAAATCAGTAAATTAAAAAGATATAAGGTAAGTAGAAATATGGACCAGGAGTACTGGTCCACATTTGGAAGCTCGCCACAAATGGTGTGGGTGGAGGGCAATTAGGATACAGAAGGGCTCACTACAACAAGGATAGTTGGAAATAATCACGCTGGACAAGAACTGAGTGCTGAAAGAAGGTAAAGGGTCAAGCATGATAACCTTTCACAACCTAGAGTGCAAAGGAAAGGGTGGGGGGAGAGAGGGGGGTAGGGGGGTGGGGGAGAAAAGAGAGGAGAGAGAGAGAGAGAGAGAGAGAGAGAGAGAGAGAGAGAGAGAGAGAGAGAGAGAGAGAGAGAGAGAAGTACCTGCCAGCAGACTGAGAGGGGAGGTAAGGATGTTGTGGAAGGGAAACTGGGGACATTGGTGATTAAAAATGTGCAATGGTGATGGAATGGGTATTGGGATGGGTGTTGGAATACTGTATGACTGAAACCAAATCACCAACAACTTTGTAACCGTATATTTAATGGTGAGTCACTAAAAACTAAATATATTTGATAAATAACTAGAGAATTCTATCTATCTATCATCTATCTATCTATATGTAATATCAAATGTCCAAAGGCAATAGAAACTAAGAGCAGGAGAACTTGTTTTCTGAGGGATGAGGGTGAAGGGAAAAATTAGGGAATGGCTAATGGCAGAGGAGAAAGGTGCCTGCACGCCTTCTGGCACGCAGGAGGGAAATAGGACATTGGTGGGGGTAGTGGACACTAGTGAAGAGACTGATGCTGGAACACTGTACACTTGAAACTCCATCATAAATATCTTTGTAACTTTTCAATGTATGGTTTTCAGTAAAGAAAAAAGATTATGCACTAATAATTACACTGGAGCACTTGGTACAACAGTCAGGATATGGAGACAACCCAAATAGCCAATGGCAGATGAATGGATAGAAAAGATGTGGTCATATGTAGGATATACAGAAGTAGGGCCGGAGCGATAGTACAGTGGGTAGGGCGCTTGCCTTGCACGCTGCCGACCTGGGTTTGATCTGCAGCATCCCAAATGGTTCCCCAAACACTGCCAGGAGTAATTCCTGAGTCCAGAGCCAGGAGTAACCCCTGAGCATTGCTGGATGTGACTCCAAAAGCAAAAAAACAAAAAAAGGAAATATAACAGAAGTATAATAATTAGCCAAAGACAACAAAACATGAGAATTGGTCTTTGGTTGGTAGCTAAAACAGGAGAAGAATGGGGGCTGGGATTAGAATGAGGGAGAGAATCGGAGTCAATGGTGGTTGGGAAGTGAATACTTTGGAGGACGGTATGGACAGGGGTTGTGTTATACACAAAACCCTGTATTGACAGTATTGTAAACCATGATGCTTAAAATAAAGTTGTTTTTCTTAAAAAAAAAATGTCTATAAACACAATTGGATACTGCATAGCTGTAAGTAAAGGTGAAATCACGTACTGTGATAAGCAAAGTAAGTCAGAGGAAGTCAAATACCAGATTCTCTCACTCATCTTTGGTGTAGAAAGACAAAACAAGGGAATAGTATTGTAATGACAAACCTTTGCCCTTGGATTACAAAGTTGTGATTACAAGAAGGGGAGATGGAAGAATGAAAAAATGAAATAGAAGGAAAGTAAGGAAAAGGGTGAAGAGCATTGAACATATTGGTTGTAGTAAAGTTAACTGTGCATCAATACACCCAAATTAACATGACTGTAACTATTAACATTTACAACAATGTTATTTATAAAATAATAATTTATGCAATGTAACTATATACAATAATATAAAATTTAAAAGTTAAAAAAATACTTTGAAAGTCAAAAGTTACTTACCTCTATTTTTGGCCCCTACCTACACATGGTAAATGCTGTCAAAGGTCTTTTCTTATTTCCTGAGTCATATTTATATGATACTGTAATTTCTTTTTTTTTTTTTTTTTTTTTTTTGCGTTTTTGGGCAATGCACAGGGATTATTCCTGGCTCTGCACTCAGGAATTACCCTGGTGTGGTGGTGCTCAGGGGACCATATGGGATGCTGGAAATCGAACTTGGGTCGGCCGCGTGCAAGGCAAATGCCCTACCCGCTGTGCTATTGCTCCAGCCCCATGATACTGTAATTTCTAATTGCAGATGAAATTAAGTTTAAATTGGAAAAGTTTTAGATTGAGTTGACACATTTATTCTGCAGTTGGAAAAAACAGATGTAAAGAAGTAAAGCGATGCTTTTCAAGGACATAAGAAGTAATTCAATTAGGGCAGACCTAATTCAATTAGGGTTCTTGTACACTCTCTACATAGCAAATGAAAGAACCCTCACTCACTGTCCGTAAGCAGCTGAACACAGCAGCCACTCAGGGATTCCGGACGATAAAGGCTATTAACTGCAGTAGGAGTAAGGAAATGAGTGAATTATGCACCTTCACAGATCCATGAGGAAGTAACACAATAACTTAGAGCCATATTAATTTGTCAAAGCAAAGAGGACAAAGTTTAAATATGTCAAGTATCTAGAAAAAAGAATATTGGCATATTTGTGAAAAGCCCTAATGACTTCTATATAAAGTCCATAGGATCTAAAAATAAAAATAGTCATATTTACTATTAGATTCAAGAAACTTCTCCAAATCAATTATAAATTATTTGAATTATATATTCACTAAAACATCTTCATTATATCAAGGTAGCCATATATTATGCTGTATTATCTCATAAAAATACTTCAATTGCTGTGAAAAATATTTCAAACAATAGTTTTTTTTTTTTTTAATGTCTTCATTGAGAAAAACATAGGCAGAACTTTCCGAGACATTGACTTCAGAGGTATCTCCAATGATTAGATTACTTTGGCAAGAAAAACAAAAGCAAAAACCACAATTAGAACTACAACAAACTAGTTTCTTCATGGAAAACCAAACTCTGGCTAAAATAAAGACACCCTACTGAATAGGAGACATGCTCAGATAGCACACAATTATATATAATACATAAAACATATATGAACCACAAAAGATAAAACTTAATAAAAACCCCATCAAAAAATGGGGAGAGAGCTGAATAAACACTTTTCAAAGAAAATATACTGATGATCAAGTCATAAAAAAATGTTATCATCAGGGATATTCAAATCAAAAGTCTGAGAATAACCTCACATCTGTGAGAATGGCCTATATCAAGAAGTCAATAAAATAAACAACCAATGCTTAAGAGGATGTGATAAATGAAAGAACCCTAACTCACTGTTGGTGAAATTCCAGACTCTTCAGCCTCTATGGAAAAAAAAACTTTTCCAAAAATTAAAAGTAAAATTACCATATGACTAGCAATTCTCCTTTCAAAAAACGAATCTAAAAATAAGTATGTACACCTATGTTCACTGCAGTGGTAAGCACAGCCAAGATCTGGAAACAATTTAAGTACCCAAGGTCTTAGGTGAAGAAATTGGGCATATATCCTAATTTCCTAAACTGTGAACTATGACCCCATATGGGTCATATAACTGAATGGGGAGCAAGGGTATTGAGAACATTTTAGCAGCCCTAGATTTCTGAGCACACAATGATCCGAAATTGATTTTACTGCATGATGAATTTGAGATATTTCAGGCAAAAGTCACATTTCTTTGGAGAAAAAGGGTTGCTAGTGGACAAAGTTTATGTAACAGTGACTGTTGTTTCTGTATCTTCCGACAACATGGATACATCTAGAGGGTGTCACATTAACTGTAACCAGGAGAGACAAACACCAGATGACTTCACAAATATGGTGCATAAGCTAAGCATGGGAACAATGTTCAGTGAAACAGACCATTTGATTCTGATGGCCGGGGGGAAGACTGGGGAAGTGGGGAAGCAAGAAGGGGCCTATGGACAGCAATGACAAGAGTACTGGCACTCAATGTGGATATGATACAGTAACACTGTATACCTAGCACTAACATCAACACAATTACAAACTGTTACTCTATTTGAAAAAGTTTTAAAATAAAAAATAAAATTCTTGAACATGTTTTGGTAAGAGCATGAGTATAAATCATGTAAAAGCTTTCCTTGTATTTTGAAAAAGGAGCATTGTTTTATAACCAATTTTTCTGTGAACACATGTGCTATGTCCCTTGCTGGATATACTAAAACATCTGGCACATGGGCCCATAGATGCAGCAGGCATTCTTTTGCCTACAGTGTCTACCTTCTCTTCTCTGTCAGAATGTCTACTCTTTAGACTTAGGAGGACATTCTAATTGATCCAGTCTATTGGTGCCACTCTCCTGATTGGTATGTTTAGAAATATGATCCTGTGGGCCAATTAGTGATCGAGTATGTTGGTGATTCTAGGCAGTCACCCAAACCACATTGGAACAGTATGATTTTCTCTGCTGAATACTCTCAGGTTGTTATGGTATGTCTAACTATATAGAGCAGCCATTTTACTACAAAAAATTAAAGAAACTCCTGAAACCTTCCTGGCTAAGACTCAAATCCATTGAATTATTTTGCTATGCAGTAACACCACATTCCCTTAATGTTTTGTTGTCTCCAGGGATTGCATAGTTGGTTTCTGTTAAGGTTTTGTACTGGTGCTGGATATCAAATCTTCCAAGCCAGGTTTTCTACCAGTGAGCAAACATTCCCAGGCATAATCCCCAAATTTCTTAAATCAGTACTTCTCCAAATGCTGATGTGAAGCATGATCAAGAACTACCAAAATAGAAATTAAAACTTTCTCAAAAAGTACCAAAAACTGATCGTCACAGTGGCCAATTCCTTAACTCAAAAGCCTACAGAAATTGGATTTCAAATTTCATTTAAAACATACTCAAAATACTTATCAAGCTATACATGAAGGTATAAGGCTCCCTGACATGATCACTAACTAGTATGGGAGATGGAAAATATAGGTAAGGAATCAGTGTAGTGTAACTGTAAAGCTGTTTGAGGAAGTGAGTGTTGTTTGAAGAAGTGGGAGACTTAACTCACCTGTTGTATGTTTAGGTTAATGGTGAGTTAAACAGAATCTAAAGTGGCAAGTTAAATTTAAAAATTATTTTGGAAGTTGAGGTGAAGTTCAAAGTGCTAGGGTGAGTTAATGTTATACAATGTAACATTGTTTATACGACTGTATGAACCCAGATCAATTTTTAATTCAATGGTACTCATGGAAGAAAACTGATGGTGACTTTCAATCAAGCTGGTTTTCAAATCCAAATTTCCCTTAGTCCTGGACCCATATTCTCATACTCCCTTATCTGTAGAAAAAGATAGGGCATAATTGTTTTCTGGGTGATCGAATCATTAGCCAAAACAACAGCTTGTTTTGAAGGGGAAAAATGTGAATTCTGGGAGCATCTTACCTAAGGTGCTATTCCTTATTTTCAGTTATGTGTCTGATTCTACCTTTGTAATTTATTTCAACAACCTCTTTGTTGGTTCCTAAGGTTTTGTTTGAATTTTGATGTTAGTGTAATCCTTTAAGCTAACATTTAAAAAAATTACACTAAACGGACATAATATGCATCCAAGACACTTTAATAGTAAATTGTATGTGTAACTGGCTGGGTCATGGTGCCCAGATATTTGATTAAACATTATTCTATGTATTCCTGGGAAGAGGATTGGGATAAAACTGAGTGAGCCTCATTAAGTCCGAGACTATCAAAGGCCCCTAATTATTTTTATCAAGGACTGGTCGAGGAAGCTATTTTATTCATGACAAAATACAGAACCAGCCAGAGCAATTTTCTTTGTAAGAACCCAGAAAAACACTTATTTTAAAAACAGTGCAGTAAATATCCTCTTCTCATAGAAAAGCCTGAAGGCAAAACTACTTGCTTCAACTTAATTCAGAGGCATCTTTTAACACATCGCTACTTGTCAAAAACTCCAGAATTGGGAAAATTTTATTTCATTTTATTACAGTCCAATACTTAAGAGTGGTATATCAACCAAGGCAAAAAATTTTAAAGCTTTGCTACATATCTGTTAAAAAAAAAAAGGTTTTGAACTCCAATGTGTATGGACTGTAAGTGTTGCTCCTCCTGATTTCCACCAAATCATCCCTCATAGGGTCAAATTACTTTTTCAAAAAATCAAGGGAGATGGACCAGAAAGTACTATGGGTAGGGTGCTTGCCTTGCACGCCGCCAGTTAAGTTTTGATCCCCAGCACCCCATATGGTCTCCGAGTCTACCAGGAATGATTCCTGGAGTGCAGAGCCAAGAGCAAACTTGAGCACCAATGGGTGTGGCCCCATAACAACCAAAACATTAAAGAGTAACAAAAATATAGCCCTTCTCTCCCTTTAAATTGCTGCAAAGTTAGCTCAAAGTTAAGCTTGCACTGTCCATGAGGCTGGAGTGACCGTAGAGGGAATATTGCGCTTGTCTTGCAGGTTCAACTACCTGCAACCCTTATGATCCCCCATCACCCGAGCATCGCCAAGTATGGCCCCCAAAGAAAAACAAAATAAAAAGCTTGTATTGCTCCTTTAGGACATCAACCCACAAAGTTGAGAACTAGCAATCAAAAATTAAATAAAATTTCAGAACTTAAGACCATGAAATCAAGCACATACATCTTAAAAAAAAATAATTCTAGGATTATTTCTCAAATTCAAAAAAAAGCACATCTTTCATATTCCATGGTTCAGAGAAGAGGCATTAATATTTATGCCATAGGTTTATTTACAAATATAACTAGCATTCCGCGCTCAATTTTCTTGGGGGCAAGATTGCACTTCTTAGAATGTTCCACTTCATTATCTGTGAAAACAAACAAAAATTAAGGGGATTAAACCTCTCATTTTATAGATAGGTAGTTTTATTAATATCTTGTATGTCTATCAGCTGTGGTCGGCACATCAGAAAGCGTTTACAGTATCATTATTTCTTCATACTGATTTGCTTCATCACTTGCACCAAAATCTTTCCATAGTAAGAGTTTAGATAAATCTACTATGACAATCTTTCTTACCAAAAGTATATTTTGGAATTTACTGCAATCATCCCACAAAGCCTCCTAGTCTTGCTCTGAGAAAAACCTTGCTTATATTTAACCCAAAAAAAAAAAAAAATTTCTCCCCTCATCAAATGAGAGAATGTGCAAACCTTGCAACACCTCTTTGGTCATACATTTATATACGTTCTGCTCAAGATCAAGAATCACAGCAGACCTTCTCCTGACTGAATGTGAGCTATCAATAAGACTCTCTTAAGTAAGAACCCTGGTCCCAAACCAGATGTAACAGAGGGCATCAAAGGAGCCTGCTTTCTATGCAGCCCTCCCTGGTTTACTCCTGGACACGACCAAATGGATACTGTCAGGGCACTGGAGGAACCTGAGTGCTGCCAAATTCTGTTTAATAATCAAATCACGGGCTGCACTGAACCACTGGTCGTGCTGGACCTTCAGACCACCGCTTGGTGAGAGTCCCCTCCCCAACCCTAGCCACCTGCACTAGCTCTGACATGCTGGCCCCCACCTCACGGGCTTCCTAAAGAATAACATGAGATTATAATGTGAAGTGTGTGTGATCAACTGCAATGCCCAACAGGCACCACCCTACCCAGACAAATATCCACTCATGAACCTCTCTTCACCATTACCCCATCCACAGTTAAGTTCTCAACTCAGCCCCCAGCCCAGCATCTATTTGTGTGACTGGAGGAACGGAGGGAGGGAGAAGGATTTACATAAGTCAATGAGAAAATATGATGCTTTAGGCTGTTTAGAAAATGTTACCTGTTCCACAGACGAATCAGCCCGTGCTTATTTCTTAAGCAGCTGGTGTCTTACTATGAAGAAGGGCGCTGCAAATCCGGACCCGAAGTACACAGTCATCATGGCAAGCAACCGCCACTTGTTTTCCACTGAAAAAGGCAAATTCTGTAGGGAGAGAACAAGCCAGAAAAGAGAACACAACTTCAGGTCACTGGAACATCCAAGTCAAGAGATACCGGGACCCCCCATTTTCTCCACCAAGACATTCTATGAAGCAGAGATCCCAGCACCTGGTTAAAAACGGTTCTTCAAATTTTACAATCGTCATCACGCTAGAAAGTTAACGCATCAAAACTGGCTTCATCAAGCGCCGGGGCTCAGGCTGCGTACGTCAGTGCAGCCCAGGAAGCCACTTTAGAAGCCAAAGGAACGCTGCACTGTTCCGTTCACCGTTTACCCGCACGACAAAGTCCAGGCCAGGGGGCAGCGCGTCCTTCCCCGCTGGCCTCGGGGCCTGCTCGAGGCGGCGCCGGCTGCTGCCTGCAGCCCGGGCTGAACCCAACCCCGACCCCGGCCGAGTCGGTTCTTCCAATTTCGAACCCAGTCCGGACACCCGGCCCCTCGGCCCTGCAGTTCCCAATGACCTTGACCCGTGTCTGATGACCTTCCCGGGCTCCCGTCAGCCACAAGGTTTGCAGGGGTGACCTCCGAGGCACTCGGCGCGGTGGGGGTCGGGCGTGAAGTGGGGGGTCGAGGCCCAGGCCTCGGGCGCCGACCCCCCCCACCCCCCACTCCTCCTGGCGGCCTCTGCAGCAGCCGGGCCTGGCCCCGGGCCCCGGGCGACGCGGCAGGCTGGTCTGCACCGCGACCTTCCTTCCCGACTCACCACCTGCCCCGGCACGGCTCGCCGCTGGCACTGTGGGGGGGCAGGGTCCCCGGGAAGCAGGCAGGGGCGCCCCCCGCCCGCCCAGACACCGGGCCCCTGGCACACTGACCTTCCCCGGGCCCTCCTCATAGTGGCTCCGGCGGACCACCGAGGTGGTGAACCTGCGGACGCTCTGGGCCCACATGGCGCGATCGGAAGCGCGGCGAACCACGGACAAATGGCGGCGGCACACAGACGCCTCCCGCTCCGACGACCTTGTTCCTCCAGCGCAGGCCGCGAAAGGGAGCACGGGAAAAGGGGCGGCGCCCCAAAGGGAAGCGCCGCCAAGTGGCGGTCTCCGAGCATTATGGGAATCGTAGTTCCCTAGGGGGAACGCGCGCTTGCTCTGCCCCGAGGGATTGTGGGAAATGTAGTTTCTCGCTGCCCGGACCTCACGCTGTTTTTTTTTATCAGCAGGAATTCATTCATTCAGAGTTAAGCACTTAGATCCTGGATACTTGGGTCCTATTTCCAGATTTTTTAAAAAACTGATTTTTTAAATTTTAATGACGTATTTTCGCCACTATGTACTTTAGGTCATGTAGTAGGAAAATAACCTCTCCCATTTTTTTGTGTGTGTGCCTGTGGGCATTGTATGCCTGTGGCCTAAAATATAGGAATGAGTGTAAACTTGTATTCTCCTAATATTAGAAAGGATGCATGCTACTTAATGTTAAAACGTCCCTCTAGTGCTTTTTAGAATATTAAAATATTCTAATTTAGCTCTAGTGAGAAAATATTTTTACATTTACTCTTTTGAGATTCTCCTTATTATGGATTGTGGTTAGACCATTCCAAGTATTGTTCAGGGTTTATACCTGGCTCTGTGCTCTGGTGGTGCTCAGGGAAACATATGTGGTGCTGAGGGTGGAAATTCTTGGTTACTGCAAGGGAAGCTTTTTTTAAAAAAAAATTTCATATTTTATTGGATCACCATGAGACACTCAGTTACAAAGTTGTTCATGATCTGATTTCATTCATACAATTTTCTAGCATCCTTCCGTTCACCAGTGTGTATTTCCCACATTCAATCCAATGTCCCTAGTTTCCCTCTCACCAACTTGCCTGCCTCTATGGCAAGCAGTTAGTTAACTCTCTCTCTCTCTCTTGCTTTCTCTCTCTCTCCCCCCCCCCGCCCCCATTCTTTTGGGCATTATGATTTGCAATACAGGTACTGAAAGGTTATCATGTATATCCTTTTACCTACTTTCAGCGCTGAGTTCTTGTCCAGAGTCATCATTCTAACTATAATTATCATAGTGATCCCTTCTCCAGACTAACTGTCCTCTGCTCCCCATAAGGGGAAGCTCTTTAATGCCTTACTATCTCTCCAGTTCCTCTCCCTTTTAGTTTTATGAATATCCCCTGTGCATTTGGTTTATATTTCTAGTTCACACTGAATTTCCTCTATATTTGACATTTACCTAACTCCAAATGGACCTCTAGGAGATATTCCAAAGTATGAGCTCAGTATTATCTGTATTTGGGGGGACCTTATGACAAATTAAAAACCTCTATAAGTTCTTGTAATCGAGAGATGTGTTTCATAGTTCTTACTGAATCCATATGGCATGTCTGTGGTGACTTTGACTGAGAAAATTTGGCAGAAGCAATGCTCTTTCAGTACCTTGGTTAGTCCTTATATGGATGGTTTACGTTCCTTTAAACCCAAGCTGTCATGTACGAATTTTGAGCACTACACTGAAATGAATTCTTGAAGAGTCTTGTAGACTCCACTAACAGGGGGTGGTGATTCTTTCAAGTGTTTTCTGGTTCTCATAACCAAGTTAAGCAGCCAGATGAGTATTACTGAATAACCCTGTCTGTATGGTGTAGAAGAGTTTCTCTGCATATCTGCTCTGCAGAAGATCACATTAAATATTACTGTCATCTCGTTGCTCATCGATTTGTTCGAGCGGGCACCAGTAAAGTCTCTCATTGTGAGACTTATTATTACTGTTTTTGGCATACCAGTACGCGCGGGTAGCTTGCCAGGCTCTGCCACACTGGCTCAATACTCTTGGTAGCTTGCCGGGCTCTCCGAGAGGGGCGGAGGAATCGAACTTGGGTCAGCCGCATGAAAGGCAAACACCCAACTGCTGTGCTATCGCTCCAGCCCCACTTTAAATATATATATCGAAATATATATATATAGATGTATATATTTTATATATGTGTTGTGTATATATATATATCAAGATATACAATAAAATGGTCATTTTTCTGAAGCTATTAAGTTTGGGATAATCTGCTATCAAATAAGTGAACCGAGTCACCCAGAACAGAACATAGTTTCTCACCACTAATCCATACACTTGTAAATTGTGCATATATGTATGTATATATTTATGAAATATATATGTCATTCAAAATATTAGAGCAATACATACCTTCCATTCAAACCATGCATCTGTGGTAATTTTTCAGATGTGATGAAAATGGATTTTGTCGAACATGCCTAAGCATCAGATATATTGGAAACACAGTGGTTCCATTTGATGGTAATGTAGCAAGTTTAATGATTGGGGGAGTGATCAACATTTGTAGAAAATGTAGTTGCAACTTTTACATGCCTTCAGATGAGTTAGGAATTTGGGTAGGACTGATAGTGACTGAGATCACGAATTCCTTTAATGGTTACTGACATTTGTATTAATGTCTGGATATCACTAATACATAGCTTGTTTTAATTAAAGTTTTGGGTGCCATGCTGTGCTTAGGCTTACCCGTATCTCTGTGCTCAGAGATCACTTCTGGTGATGCTGAAGGGAACATATGTGGTGCCAGGGATCAAACCCAGGTTGACCTTGTGCAAGGAAGTGTCCTACCTGCTGTACTATGTCTATGACCTGTTCTTGACTATTATTTCTTAAAAAAATATTTTTGCCAAAAATCTTAAATAAACACAAATGAAAAATCTACATTATTTTCCTTGTTTTACTGAATTGCTAATTCATCACATACCTTAAAGGTAACTAGCTCATGCTCATTTCAATCTATCACATTCACTAAGAAGGGAGAAACTATTTCAGCTTTAAATAGATTTTTATGGCAAATTAAAGATAACCACAATTTTCTGTGAATTTTCCTATTGGGAGGTGGGGGGTAGTACCCCTTCACCTCAGTGATCTGCTTGACATTCAGAGACTGGCTCATTGACTTTCAGCTGCCACCTAGTCTGTCTGAAATGTTTTCCTGGAAGGAATCAGGCACCATGGAAGAAGGCTAAGAACCTCAAGACCTCCAGCAATTTGTGAAAAGCCAAGAAAATTATCAGAAGTCATAAAGGGAATAAAAAGCAGAAGATGAAAAAAGGAGGAGGGGAAATGGGAAGGGGAGAAATATGACCAACAGCTCTGCCATTCTCCTTCTCTTCAGGCATCCGATACTGGTACTTGAGAATAAGAAATCTTCAGGTGATCCTAGTTGCAACCAGGGTTTCCCTGTACTTTACGGGATATGTAAAACAGGAACTGTCCAGCCAAATATGTCAGCTACCAGAAATATACTATAAGGGAAAATAAGTAGGTTGATTTAAGGCTCTTAAGTTTCAAGAATTTTTTTTAAAACACAGGAGTAGAAACTTGGCACAATATCATGCACAATTTCTTATATTACATGTATCCTAACAATATAAATTCAATCATAACAGCTGCCAAGGAAAGTGGAAGTCATACTAGAGAAACTTTTGATTCAATATGATACTCTTGCTATAAAATAAATTTTAAGAGAAATGAGACATTTCACAAATTGATTGGTACAAAATAGAAAATATCTTTAGGGACAGGAGGTTTACTCCAAGTTATATTTTTAAAATAAAACCCAATTATTTTAAGTAGTGAGGAGAGTATATATCATTGAGTAAGCAATATACTTTCTAGATCCATATGAGTCTTTGGAGACTGAAATTGCATTGTGAAGAACATATATCTAAAAATTAAACTACAAAACTTGTCATTTCCCTCAAAGAGTTGCTATATTAGATTTTAGCTACTAGGTTAGAGTTTATTTAAAAATAAATTGCTTAGAAAAGAAATTATGTTTCTTTCCTACGTTTGAAATTTCAAGTTAGACCCAAGGAGATAGCTCAAAGAGGTGAGTGCATACCTGGCATGCACAGGGCCAGAGTTTGACCCCTGGTACCTCATTACTTGCAAAGCACCACTGGGAAGGGCCCTAAAGGATGCCAGAGCTTCTGGGAAGCATTTTCCCTTTGCTGCAAAAAACCTCAAAACATAAAATAAAACAACACACTGAAAGTTTGCAAGTTTCTTTTGGTTTTAGGTTTACAGAATTCCCTGCTAATACTATAAATCAAATTTTGTGTTAACCTATATTTGAAATTTAATATTTGTTAAGGGAAATTTATATTTTCAGAAAAGGAGAAAACAGTTTTCTGAGCAAAATCATACTGGAAATTATTCTGTTAGCCTTCTCAATAATTTAGGAAGGAGCAACTGAAAGTTGATTTTTTTGTTTGTGTGTTTTGTTTCAAGCTACATCATCTGTGCACAGGGCTTATGGCTCTTCGCTTAAGGATCACTCCTGGCAGCCCTCGGGGGACCATAAGGGTTCCCAGGGTTCAAACCTGGGTCAACCACATGCAAGGCAAATGCTCTACCCACTCTAAGTATTATTCCAGCCCCATAAGGCTTTGACCAAACTCTGTAGTTACTTTTAATTTTATTTCCTATTTCTAGAAAACATTAATTTATTTTTTCTTCTGCTGTATTTCTTAAAACTCTAAAAAGCATTCCTAAACTCTTTGAAGGAATTAACTCTTTCTTGTAAGAAGGTCATTTAGCATTTAATCTATGCATTGTAACAGTATGAATCTCATGTGTAGTAATCATTTATGGATGTCTCTCCTTACTAAAACTTTTTGTGAGAGAGTGGGGCTAAACTGAGTGTTCCTGAGAAGTGCTTACTCCTCGTTCTGTGCTCAGGGATCACTCCTGGTGGTCTCAAAGAGTGTATCAGGAATATAATCCAGGTACACTGCTCACAAAGATATTGCCCTGCCTACTGTACCCCCACTAGAAGTTATTTTTATTAAGAAAAGTGAGTTTTAACTATCTTTGTGTGTTATGGCACACAGTAGGTACTCAATAAATTTCTGTCACAAGAAAGCATATATAAAGATTATACTGTTAGCTAAAAAAATGAGTTTGTCTGCTATTTTCTATATACATTCTAATGATACTCATTCTTGGACAAATATTAAACAGGGGATCTACATCCTTTTAGGACATCATACAAGGAATAACAATATGTCTGTCTGTACTTCTTTCATAATATTTGTACTGATAGGCCAAGGAGGTATCTAATTCTCCAGTTTTTAATCTCTCTTGCAACTAATAAGTATTCCATGTACAGACTACTAAAACCATGCAAATATCATGCTCCTCATAAAAAATTCCCTCAGGATTTAGCAGTAATTGATTATTCTTCCTCCATCATTACCATAATGATTGCAAAATATGATTTCCAAGGCTATCACTGCCTTCATAATTACTAGCTGCCTCTTGGCACTCAGCTATGCAAAAACCTCCCTTCTCTATTTACTTATTCATTATACTTCTGTATAGTTTTAAATTATAGTTTAGGTAATTTGGTTACAATAGTGTATAAATTTATAGTGTGATATACAAAGTTCCCACTTTCTACTGCCATCAATGTGCTCAGGACCTTCCACCTTTTCCCCAGTGACACCCCTAATCCAATCTTTCTTCTTTCCACACATTCCACCATTATTTGCTAATTGATAGTTGATTGGATGCATAGATACCATAGATTATTTTCAGTTAATCGGTTATACTCCCCAAGTCCCCCCTATACACACATAAAACTGGAATTCTCAGGACTATAATCCAGTGCCCAAGATTTATTATTTACTGATATTTTCTGTAGCCTTGATTTGAATTCATTTAAGGCACAAATTTGTTCTATCCAGAATTCAAACATTCTAGTTCTGACCCATTGCTGACCTTTTCCATTCATTTGTCATCAAATTTATGCTCAGGGCTGTAGAATTAACATGGTATAAGATGTGGAAACACCTGACACTGTTCTGTCCACTGAGCCTATACATCCAACTTCATGCATCTCCTATCTTCTTCTAACTTGACATATTTTCAGTTTGTATCATTGACTTTTGTATTAAGATCTCACAGTCTCTGATCACATATGCCACCAGGTCACTCAGGTCTTACATCTTGCCTTGTTTCTTGAGTCAATCATACTTTTCTCAGCCTGCAATGTAAGATTCATCTTTTCAAATCAGCTCCTTAAGAAACCCAAATGGCTAGTGCCCTTGGTAAGCTCTAAAGGGAAAAATACTGTCATTGCCTAGAAGAATTACAAAGTCCTATATTTGTACCTTGTATACATTTTTTAGGGTGGAACTGTTTCTTTTCTTTTTTTAAATGTATTTTTAAAAAATTTATTTTATTGAATCACCATGTGGAAACTTACAAAGTTCTCAGGCTTATGTCTCAGTTATACAATACTCAAACACACATCCCTTCACCCGTGCCCATATTCCACCACCAAAGACCCCAGTCTACCTCCCAATCCCCGCCCTCCCAACCCCCATCCCTGCCTGCGTAATTGATAAATTTACTTCATTTTCTCTCTTTTTTAAAAAATTTATTTTATTGAATCACCATGTGGAAAGTTACAAAGTTCTCAGGCTTATGTCTCAGTTATACAATGCGCAAACACCCGTCCCTTCACCAGTGCCCATATTCCACCACCAATAAAAAAAAACCAGTATACATCCCACCCCTCACCCCCCAACCCCCCCCTCTGCGTAACTGATAAATTTCACTTCGTTTTCTCTTTACCTTGATTACATTCCATATTTCAACACAAAACTCACCATTGTTGTTGGAGTTTCAACACAGACTCACTATTTTTGTTGGAATTTATCCCCCAAGAATACAGCCCTATTGACAAGGAAATATTTGATAATTAGTTTTCCACTGATGGGAATGAAGAGATAAAAAGTTGCGCGGCCACAGTAGCGGCCGTGCGATTTACAATTTCTGTATTTTAGTAATTAAGTCCAGGGAGATTTAAGTTGAAATTGAATCATTTCCCTTCCTGGAGCAGCATGGAGTAAAAGCTTAGTTCACAGTCTGGATACATGGTTGCAAGCATTCGCTGGAACCCCAAGTCATATAGCTGGCTCTGGCTCCTGCTTGTTCCGTAGCCACGGGGCTGTGCAAAGGCATGGCCACCCGGGTCGAATCTTGACCGGAGCCCGAGCTCCAGCCCCGGCCCGAGACTGCCCAGGCGTCCGGCTGTTTCAAGTTCAAAGCACATTTTTTTTTCTGCGCCACAAAGTTCATACCTGCTCAAAGGTTCCATAAAATGTCGGACACCATGCATGTATCCAGACTGTGAACTAAGCTTTTGCCCCACGCCGGCTAACGGAGGAAATATCCTTCTTCCTTGGTCTCTCTTCTCTCCCGGAGGAGGAGGCGTGGTGTCTGACATTTTATGGGACCTTTGAGCAGGTATGAACTTTGTGGCGCGGAAAAAAAAAAGTGATTTGAACTTCATTTTCTCTTTACCTTGATTACATTCCATAATTCAACACAAAACTCGCTATTGTTGGAGTTTTCCCCCAAGAAAGACAGCCCTACTGCCAATGAAGCATTTGATAATTAGTTTTCCATTGCTGAGACTGGAGAGATATGAAGTCCCACTGTTTCAAGTACATAGAATTTTTTTCCCCTCCTTCCCGCACCACCAAGTTCATGCCTGCTTAATAAATAGTCCTCATAGTATGGCTGACACCACGCCACCCCATGAGAAAAAAGGATATTTCCCATCCTCGGTTGGCGTGGGACTATGGCTTAGTTCACAGTCTAGAGACATGGCTGCAAGCAGTTTCTGGAACCAAAAGTAGTTCCTCCAGATTCTGGTTGATCTGCAGCAACGGGGCTGCACAAGAGTGTGGCCACCTGGGTCGAATCTCGGCGGAGCATGCTCTGGTATTGGCCTGAGACTGCCCAAGTGTCCCGCTGTTCCAAGTACATAATTCTTTTTCCCCATCCCATTCCCGTGCCTCTAAGTTTGTGCCTGCTTAATGGACCTCATAATATGGTGGACACCACACCGAGTTTCTCCCAGAAAAAGGAAAAGAACCGAGAAAGGAGGATATTTCCTCTCCTCGGCCAGCGTGGGGCTATGGCTTAGTTCACAGTCTAGAGAAGTGGCTGCTACTTTGATTACCTTCAATATTTCAAAAAAAAAATTCAGTATTATTGTTTGGAGTTTTCCCCCTACAGTCAGACCTGCTAAAAAAGGAACTGTTTCACATTGCTGACAATTAATAGATATTACGTCTGAGCGGTTTTGGTTTTTTTGTATGAAGTCCAGGGAAAATTCTGCCAGTAGTTTCATCCCTGCAAGCTTTTATTTCCCTTTTGTGGTGCTCATATGATGGAGAAGTCTGGAGAGCATGGGCCAGGGGCTCCCATCACAGCCTGGAGGCCTCTCCGGGAGCTGCTCGTGTCCAAATTAGTTCAATTGCCTTTGGGGTCAAGCTCTTGCAGCTGCAGAAAGGCCTTGTCTTTTGACTAAGACAAAAATATTTGATTGAAAAACCTACTCCAATTCATTAATTCATTAAAAATTTATAAAATAATTTACTGTAAGATTTACTATTAATCTTAAATTATTTTCTCATTAATTGAATGAGAAAATCAGAATATTTCTCATTCAATGCAAAAAATCTTGATTATGAATTGCAATTAAAAATTGTAGCTTATTATTATTATTATAGGGTGATTTGATAAAGTGGGGAGCAAGGGAAATAGCCATGAGAAAAATATTCATCCACCTGTCTGCTCGACCCACCTCAGCCACCCTGGGGAAAAATTTGGCATGCACCTGGTAAAGGGCTACTACAAGCACCTAGACTTCATGCCCAGGAAGCTGTCAAGTTGAACCTGAAGTCCCTGTTATTTACAGTTTCCCTTTACAGAGGGAAACTGGTCCCCACCACCTGGTGGTGGACACAGCTGTTGGAACTGTGGACTCAGGTTGGAGCAAGGGATTACTGTTTGCTGGCTTTTTTTTTTTTGTAGTTGAGTTTTTGGGGAAATGAAATCTTGATGCCTTTGGGCTATTTCTTAAGTTTTATTTCCCAAAGCTCAATACCACACCCGCCCCAGTCCTCATTCATCTGCCTGCAACATTATCATTATATTCTGTATTGTTTATTTCTTGGTCCACACCCACTTTGGGTAATGGAATTCAGGACTTCACACATGCCAGGTTCAACCTGTTCAATTATTTTGTATTTTGGAGCGATAGCACAACAGGTAAGGTGTTTGCCTTGCACTCAGCCAACCCGGGTTTGTTTCCCAACCACCCCCCCACCCTTGGAAAGCTCAGCAATCTACTGAGAGTATCCTGCCTACATGGCAGACCCTGACAAGCTCTTCGTGGCATATTCAATATGCCAAAAACAGTAACAATTCTCACAATGGAGATGTTATTGGTGTCCACTTGAGCAAATTGATGAACAACGAGATGACAGTGCTACAGGGCTGAATCTTTTCAGAAACTCAGGTCCTGAATTGTTTGGATTTTTTTTTCTATTTGCTTTCTTACTGTAGAAATTCTGTCTGGAGAGAAGATTGTGGGATAGGATAAAACAAAACACAGTTTATAGTTAGTATAAATTTAGTGATGAATTAAAAGTTATTTTTCCAGGTCACAATTTTTATTACTATCTGAAGTAAAACGTCTGATTTGAGTTATATTCACTTTTAAGAACTGTTTTGGGCAGATATTGAGATAATAGACATACCAGAATTCAGGGAAATAAAAAGTTTTAATAATTTTTCTGGGCTGGAGCGATAGCACAGCGGATAAGGCATTTGCCGTTCACATGACCGACCTGTGTTCGATTCCTCTGCCCCTCCCAGAGAGCCCAGCAAGCTACCGAGAGTATTGCACCCACACGGCACAGCCTGGCAAGCTACCCTTGGGGTATTGGATATGCCAAACACAGTAACAATAAGTCTCACAATGAAAGACATTACTGGTGCCCGCTCGAACAAATCGATGAGAAACAACAGTGACAATAATTTTTCTACCATATTCAGAGAGATAAAATCTATTAATTCTTAAATTAGAGACAAATGTTTAGATATATATTAAGAAAGAGGTAAGAATATAAGTTAGATGAACAACCCAAAGCCTTTATAAAAGGAAATATTGCTGAGAGAAAGTATGAGAGATTGATACTAAGAAACAATAAAAGGATCTAGGAGAAAATGGTTAGAAGAATATGCAAGGTCAAAAGATACTGTTTTCAAGTCATTGAAATGGGAAGGGACTTAGGGTGCTCGTCTTGCTTGCTGGCAATCCTGGTCTAGTCCCCAGCACTGATAAGATTTTCTGAGCTTGGCCATGAGTGATTCGAGCACAAAACCTTGAACTCTGATGGACTGTGGTCCAAACACCAAAAGAAGAAAGAAAGGGTTGGGCAGTGAGGGGAAGGTAATGTTTATAGCACTACATAATTTTAAGATTAGAGCTCCCTCTCTCTCATCTTCCTTTCTCTCTCTCTCTCTGTCTCTCTCATATGAACCATAAAAGTTGGTGAAAATTCCAATGTTTTCTAAAATTTATTTCAATTAAATCACTGTAATGATGTAGTTAGCCCCACTGGTGACTAATGTGAGGGTGGGAGGAGAGAGACAGTCACTTTCCCCTTCCTCCTCTGCCACCTGGGACCCGCTGGGAAGACTAGGACTGATAAAGTCTGTGATGAGCCTCCGCTCTTCACGGGTTTGTGCCCTGCCAGCCCCGTTAGCCATCAAGCCACACCTGATATCTGCTTGGTCTTCTAGGAATGGAGTCAATGCCTGACACCTGGTTTCTCAGGGAGCCAGGGATTCTGGTTGGAGCAAGGATTTGCTTTTTGCAGAAAGAGAGAAGGTGGTCCCAAGATTTACCCAGCGTCTTGGGGTCCTTGTCTCGCCTCACAGAAAAGAATTTCAGGACTAGACAGCAGTGAAGTAAAACAGATTTTATTTGGAGGTTTTGAAGGCAAGGAGGGAGTGTGGGAGATGATAGAGTAATAGATAACATACTCAAGAGAGAGAGCAGGATTCCTCAAAGGTGCAGAAGCCTTGAATGGTCACGAAAGCCAGATTTTTATAAGCATACTCTCAGGGATGCCTTGGTCTGGAGTTTTCTGCTGGAGGCAGGGGTTTGATAAGAAATCACAAACAGACAGCTTTGAAGTTTTCTGTGAATCTCCTTCAAGTCTTTGCATTTCATCTGCTGAAGTCTGTCACCTCTGTAAGGGATCCAGCCTTCTCTGGGTCTGTTACTGGCACAGGTGAGCCAGGTGAAGCCTCAGTTCCTGCTTTCAGCAAAGTTGGCTTTTGCAAGCTCAAGGCTATCAGATATTATTACATCCTAGGAATTTTTACTGCCATTGCCTGAGGAAGGGGCTTCCTATCTGCCTGCCTGCCTGCCTGCCTACATCAGTAAGATACACAGTTACAAAGTTGTTCGTGATTGTGTTTCAGTGAAAGAGTGTTTCAATCTCCATTCCTTCTCCAGTGTGCCTTTCTCACCACCAATGTCTGCAGTTTACCTCCCACTACTATCCCCATTCCCCACCCTAGCCCCAACCTGCCTTTATGACAGACACTTTTCTTCTTACTCCAATACTGAATATACAATTCAATGTTAAATTGTTTAGATAGCATTATTTACTTTGGAGCCATACCCAATTGTGCTTAGGGGCTGAGTCCTGGCTGTGAGCTCAGGGATCACAGAATCACATCTCATGAGTTTGGGGGACCAAATGGGATGCTGGGGAATGAATTTGGATTGATCATGTGCAAGGTAAGTGCCCTACCTGCTGTACTATAGCTCTGGCCCCTTCAATTATAAGTTACTCTTAATTCCAGAAAAAATAAAGAGGTTAGAAAATGCAGGTGTTAAGTATTAAGGCTGCCAGAATTAAGTATATTAAGAAAAAATATGATAGAGTGCAAAATTCTGAGTGCTTCTTTAAATGCTATAAGATCAAGGAAATCTTATAAAGTGGTTTGGTAATGATAAGAGAAACTTTTTTTATTCCTTTCCCATTAATTGCCAAGCTAGCCATCATCTTTTCAAAATAACTCTCCTATTATACCTTCTGCATGTATCTGCACTTTTTTTTTGGTGTGGGGGAGGGTTTGGGTCACACCAGCTGGTGCTCTGGGCTTATTCCTGGCTCTGCAGTCAGTAATCACTCTTGGCAGTACTTGGGGGACCATCGGGGATGCCAGACACTAAACCTGGGTCCACCTAGTGCAAGGTAGCACTGTAGCACTGTCGTCCCGTTGTTCATTGATTTGCTTGAGTGGGCACCAGTAACATCTCTATTGTGAGATTTGTTGTTACTGTTTTTGGCATATTGAATACATCATGGGGAGCTTGCCTGGCTGTGCCGTGTGGGCGAGATACTCTCAGTTGCTTGCTGGGCTCTCGGAGAGGGACGGAGGAATCAAACCCAGGTTGGCCGTGTGCAAGGCAAACGCCCTACCCGCTGTGCTATCACTTCAGTCCTAGTGCAAGGTGCAATATAAGAGAATATAAGTGAATACTTACTCATAATACTATTGCTCTGATCCCCAACCTTACTTCTTTCAGTGCTTTCATCGCTATGGATTTTTTTTTTTGGTAGGGGGAGGGGATACCGGGTTATGCTCAGGGATTTCTCCTGGCTCTGCACTTATAAATTATTCCTGTCAGTGATTGAGGGACCATATGGGATGCCAGGGACAGAACCCTGGTCGACTGTGCAAGGCAAGCGACTTACTAGCTCAGGACCTACATTAACGAATTTTAACTGAGTGTCCCATGAAATCATAATGGCATAGCTGTAGAAAAGTATGATTGATAGAAATACATTTCTTGCCACAATCTGCTACTTCTCTCAATTTTCCTTTTCATTTATGTCATTCCTGTTTCCTAGACATCCCAGAAAGAGGCTGAAAAAGAAAAATTGACACTATTTTCTCTCCTTTCAAAGAACTATGTAATAATCAGGGTTGGGTATGAAGGAAAAACCTAGATCAACAGAGGAAAATGGTACAGAATAAAAATAAGAAGGAAACTTCTAGACATAAGGCTGAATACTCTTCCAAAATTTAAAGCACAGAATTTTCTATTCCAATTGTGACCATTTCAAGTGGGTGTTACAGAGAAGACAATAATTTGTTTTTTGACTTTTAGATTATTTTGAAGAATGAAAGGAAAGTGTTTCTGCAGCATTGTTTTGAAAAAGATGAAATTAATTGGTTTTCTAGCTTTTGATTTTAGGCTCATATCTATCGGTAAATAAAAGCAATATTCATCCATCATTTAGTTTCCGAGCTTAAGCCCGTTCCCACTCCTCTGACCCTTCTTTTCTGCACATTTTCTCTAGAATTTGAAGAAGTATACTTACTGAAAATTATCCCTCCAAAAGGTTTTTATGAATAGAAATGAATAATTTTTTTTGATCTTTAAAGGGTGCCCTTTTGGTCCACACTTGGCTGAGAAATTACTCCTGGTAGGAGTTTGGAACTAAACCTGGGCAGGCTACATGCAAGGCAAGAGCCTTAACCTCTATATTGTCGCTAATCACTAAAAATGAGTACATTTTAAATACACAATATGTTATTAATCAAAACCTAAGTGAAATTGAAATGATGCTTCTATAGACATATTCTAAAGAGAACTTGAAACAGAGGAATGTTCTTTGTGTCTATGTTTTATCAAGATACATTTTGTAGAAAAAGTTTAGTATATTAGATAATTGTTTGTGGGGAACTCTCAAGTTGTGTGTATGAATCTGGGGATCCTCTAACAATACATTCTCAAGTGGCCCTGAGGGTTCAGTGTTAGGACCCCACTGTGCAGCACTGTTTGGGCTTAGTAGTGTTGGGATCACCAGAGCCACGCCCTGCAGTGTTGGCTGCTGGTGGTTCCAGGGTCTATGTGGCTGAGGGATCAAACTTGATATAAGTCATGTGTCTCTGACCCCTGACTGCTGAGCTATCCTCCTAGCCCTATGAGCACAACTCTATAACTTCATATCACAATTTGGACTTGCAAAGCTTTTTTTTAGGTGTTTGCAGTTAACATCTTTAATAAAAAATTGTAAGTAAATGGTTTTTCATTAAAATTTTAAGTAAATGGAAATCATATTTCCATATGATTACAGTGTATGTTCAACTTGAAAATACAAGAAATCATGACATAAACAACAGTAATTAAAATTTTCAGAAATAGAAGCCTCTCTCCTCGCTCCCGAACCGCACAGCCCCTGTCCTGCAGGTAATCAGTCCACCTTGAACTCCTCCTACTGGGCTTTGGTCTGCTCTCATGCAGGTCCCGCCCTTCTCGGCTCTCCATGATCCCCAGACCCTGCCTCCCGTTGCCATGCCTCACTGCTCACTCCCCAACAGCACCGCCCCTGTCCTGCAGGTAATCAGCCCTCCTTGAGCACTGCCAGTGTCGCAAGTGGTTACTGGGGGCATGGTCTCAGAAGAGGCATGGCCTCCTGCCTGATTGGCAGTCGCTGTTATTATTACTTTTTTAGCATAATCGGTCTAACCTGTTTCTTTGAAAAATACCCTGGCCATCTCAATCACTCTATGTTAATAGTCTATTAGCTTATTCTAACTTCACAAAAACTATCCATGAACAATAGAAACTTTGCAAGGAGAGCATAGCCTTAAACCTTCACTAGAGGCCCCCCATAAATCAGGATGAACGCCTGAAAGTAAGGAAGAATTCTAGAATAGGAACAAGGCTACCATTATCAATTTAGCACAACCAGAGTCCCTCCTCCCGCAACGAGAGGGAATAGGGAGAGACAACTAGAACGTTCCAACTCTATACTTCCATACCAATATGAAGAAACAGCTAAAGTCCCCTCCATGAAGAGAGGATGAAAAAAAGATTCCAGAAACCTCAACAGGGGCTACCAACATATACGACCCTTCAGAAAAAGAATTCAGAGAGGAAATCTTGAAGAGAGTTGATGTACTCCAAGCAACCATGGAAAAGACATCCAATAAATTAAGGCAGGATATAAATGAAGCTTTGGATCAGTCCACCAAGAAAATGTAGGAAGAAATGAGAGCAGAAATTTCAAAACTACGAATGGAAGACACACAAATAAAGGAATTGGTAGATGAATTAAAAATCTCAGTAGGAGCCCTCAACAGTAGAATGGCTACAGCCGAGGACAGAACCAGAGAGCTTGAAGATGAGCTGCACAAAGCTTACAGACAACAACAAATCATGGCAAACAATGTCAAAATAGCTCTAGAGCGAATCAGAGTCCTAGGGGATGAACTCAAGAGGGACAACATAAGAATCATTGGAGTACCAGAAGCACAGGGAAGTAACCCCAATGAAAAAAACACAGTGAGAGACATCATTGCTAAGAAATTCCCAGAGCTGGAGAAGGCAGGAATCCAGATCCAAGGAGCCCGAAGTAGTAACCAGCAAAACGAGACCTGAATAAAAAGACTCCAAGGCACATCATAGTCAGAATGATGGATGCTGTGGGTAAAGACACAATACTGCAAGCAGCAAGGTCCAAGAAGGAAATAACATACAAAGGAACATCCCTTAGATTTACATCAGACCTATCAGAGGAAACCCTCCAAGCCTGAAGACAATGGTGGGACATAGTGAAAAAACTCAACGAAATGAACACATCACCAAGAATACTTTATCCGGCTAAACTCTCACTCAAACTCAAAGGAACCATACACTATTTCTCGAATAAACAACAGCTCAGGAACTTCATAGACTCAAAACCAAACTTAAAAGAAGGACAAAAAAGGCTATTGTAAGACAAGGAAGAACCCTACAAGAACAACAAACCACAAAGGATGATGACACAAAACCCCATGACAATAATCTCTCTCACTGTCCATGGCATAAATGCACCAATTAAGAGACACAGAGTGGCAAAATGGATTCGGAAACTAAACCCAAGATTCTGCTGCCTGCAAGAAACATACCTGAACAGTCAGAACAAACACAGTCTCAAAGTCAAAGGATGGGAAACAATCTCGCAGGTAAACAACTCCCTCCCAAAAGCTGGGGTGGCCATATTAGTATCCGACAACATAGATTTCAGGTTGAAAAAGATTCAAAGAGACAGTGAAGGTCATTTTCTATTTATCAAGGGATATGTACAACAGGAAGAAATCACACTCTTAAATGTATATGCACCTAATGAACGACCAGATAAATACTTAAAACAACTCCTAACAGACTTTAAAGAGGACATTGCTACCAGCACAATAATAGTTGGAGACTTCAACACCACCTTATTACCTCTGGATAAATCGACAAGAACAAAACTCAGCAAGGAAACACTGACTCTGAAAAAAGAAATGGAAGAGAGAGGCCTAATAGACCTATACAGGGCTTTACACCCCAAAAAGAAAGAATGCACATTCTTTTCCAGTGCACATAGAACATTTTCCAAAATAAACCATGTACTGGGCCACAAAACATACGTCAATAGGATTGGAAAAATAGAAATTGTATCAATTATCTTTTCAGACAACGATGCGCTGAAGATAGAAGCTAATCACACACAGACATGGAGAACCAAAGCAAACACCTGGAGATTGAACAGCTCGGTGTTGAACAATGAGTGGGTCAGGAAGGAAATCAAGGAAGAAATCAAGAGATACCTCGAAACAAACAAGAATGGAGACACGAGCTACCAAAACCTATAAGATGCAGCTAACGCCATGTTAAGGGAAAAATTTGTAGATCTGCAAGCATTCCTTAAGAAGGAAGAAATGGACTACATAGAAAACTTAACTTCACAGCTCAAGATCTTAGAAGAGGACCAGAAAAAGGAACCCAAACCTGACCAAAGGAAAGAAATAATAAAAATTAGAGCAGAAATTAACAACATGGAAACCCAGAAAACAATCCGATAGGTCAATGAAACCAAGAGCTGGTTCTTTGAGAAAATAAACAAGATTGATAAACCGCTAGCAAGACTCACAAAAGAGAGAGAGAGAGAGAAGCCTAATAAACCGAATCAGAAATGAAAAGTGGGACATCACAACAGAAACCAAGGAGATTCAAAAGATCATCAGAGACTACTTTGAAAGTCTGTATGCCACGAAACAAGAGAACCTAAAAGAAATGGATGAATTCCTTGATTCCTACAATGTCCCAAAACTGAACCAAGAAGACCTGCAATACCTGAATAGACCCATTAATATCAAGGAAATAGAAACTGTAATCAAAAGTCTCCCCCAAAACAAAAGTCCAGGTACAGACTGATTCACTGGCGAATTCTTCCAAACATTTAAAGAGGACCTGTTGCCAGTTCTCCTCAAACTTTTCCGGGAAATTGAAAAACCAGGAGCCCTCCCAAACAGTTTCTATGAGGCACACATCTCCCTAATACCAAAAGCAAACAAAGACACCACAAAAAAAGAAAACTATAGACCAATATCCCTGATGAATGCCGATGCGAAGATCCTCAACAAAATATTAGCAAATAGAATCCAACAACTCATCAAAAAGATCATACACCATGACCAAGTGGGATTCATCCCGGGGATGCAAGGATGGTTTAACATTCAGAAATCAATCAACAAAATCCATCATATCAACAAAAGTAAAGGTAAAAACCATATGATCATATCAATAGATGCAGAGAAAGCATTTGACAAGATCCAACATCTGTTCATGATGAAAACCCTCACCAAAATGAGTTTTGGAGGAACTGTCCTCAAGATAGTCAAAGCCATCTACCAGAAACCTATGGCAAGCATTATCCTCAATGTGGAAAAGCTAAGGGCCTTTCCTCTAAGATCAGGGACAAGACACGAATGCCACTTTCACCACTGCTGTTCAATATAGTACTGGAAGTACTTGCAATAGCTATTAGGCAAGAAAAAGATATTAAGGGCATCCAGATAGGAAAAGAAGAAATCAAGCTCTCACTATTCGCAGATGATATGATACTATATCTAGAGAAGCCTAAAACCTCTACTAAGAAACTCTTAGAAACAATAGACTTTTACAGTAAAGTCACAGGCTATAAAATCAATAGCCAAAAATCCATGGCCTTCCTATTTGCAAACAATGAGACAGAGGAAAGGGACATGTAAAAAGCAATCCCATTCACAATCGTGCCCCAGAAAATCAAGTACCTTGGAATCAGCTTAACTAAAGAAGTAAAGGACCTCTACAAAGAAAACTATAAAACGCTACTCCATGAAATAAAAGAGGACATGAGGAAATGGAAACATATCCCCTGCTCATGGATAGGGAGAATCAACATTTTCAAAATGGCAATAGTCCCCAAAGCATTATGCAGATTCAACATGATCCCTGTAAAAATACCCCTGAAATTCTTCAAAGAAACGGATCAAGCAATCCTGAAATTCATATGGAACAACAAATGCCTGCAGATAGCCAAAACAATTCTTGGGAAAAAGATGATGGGAGGCATTACTGTCCCCAACCTTAACCTTTACTACACAGTGGTAATAATTAAAACAGCATGGTACTGGAACAAAGGCAGAGCTGCAGACCAGTGGAATGAGGTGGAATATCCCTACACACATCCTCAAATGTATGATCATCTAATATTTGATAAGGGAGCAAGAAATGTTAAGTGGAACAAGGAAAACCTCTTTAACAAGTGGTGCTGGCACAACTGGACAACCACATGCAAAAGAATGGGCTTAGACTTCGACCTGACATCATGCACAAAAATCAGATAAAAATGGATTAAAGACCTCAACATTAGACCACAATCCATAAGGTGGATTGTGGTCTAATGTTGACCACAACATTTTGCCAAAGACAAGTTTGGCAAAATCCTCCACGATATTGAAGCTATAGGTATCTTCAAAGATGACATGCAACTGACCAACCAAGAGGAAACAGAGATAAACAAATGGGACTATATTAAACTAAGAAGATTCTGCACTGCAAAAGATACAGTGACCAAAATACAAAGACAATCTACAGAATGGGAAAGGATATTCACCCAATACCCATCCAATAAGAGGTTGATATCAAGGGTATATTAAGCCCTGGTTGAAATCTACAAGAAGAAAACATCCAACCCCATCAGAAAATGGGCCGAAGAAATGAACAGAAACTTTTCTAAGGAAGAGATATGAATGGCCAAAAGGCACATGAAAAATTTCTCTGCATCACTAGTTATCAGGGAGATGTAAATCAAAACAACCATGAGATACCACCTCGCACCACAGAGACTGGCACACATCCAAAAGAACAAAAGCAACTGCTGTTGGAGAGGATGTGGGGAGAAGTGACCCTTCTACACTGCTGGTGGGAATGCCGACTGGTTCAGCCCTTTCGAAAAACAATATGGATGCTTTTCAAAAAATTAGAAATTGAGCTTCCATTTGATCCAGCAATACTACTTCTGGGAATATATCCATGATAAACAAGAAAATATAGTCGAAATAACATCTGCACTTATATGTTCATCGCGGCACTGTTTAAAATAGCCAGAATCTGGAAAAAAACCGAGTGCCCTAGAACAGATGACTGGTTAAAGAATCTTTGGTACATCTATACAATGGAATACTATGCAGCTGTTAGAAAAGATGAAGTCATGAACATTGCATATAAGTGGATCAACATGGAAAGTATCATGCTTAGTGAAATGAGTCAGAAAGAGGGGGACAGAGAAAGAAAGATTGCACTCATCTGTGGAATATAGAATAACAGAGTAGGAGACTAACACCCAAGAATAGTAGAAATAAGTACCAGGATGTTGACTCCATGACTTGGAAGCTGTCCTCATATGCTGGGGGAAAGGCAGCCCTGATAGAGAAGGAAACACCGAGTAAAATGTGTTTGGAGATCTTGCGCAGTAAGGGAGATGCGTGCTGAAAGTAGACTAGAGACTCAACACGATGGCCACTCAATACCCCTATTGCAAACCACAACACCCCAAAGGAGAGAGAGAACAAAATTGAATGCTCTGACACAAAGTCGGGGTGGGGTTGGGGAGGACGGGATAGGAGGTTGGGAGGGATACTGGGTTCATTGTTGGTGGAGAATGGACACTGGTGGAGGGATGGGTTCTCGAACATTTTATGAGAGAAACATAAGCACCAAGATGGGTAAATTTGTAACTGTACCCTCACTGTGACTCACTAATTAAAAAATAAATACATTAAAAAAATGCAATCTGAGACTATGGAGCAGATGTGCCCTCTCCACCCGCTCCAGATGAAACTCCGATGGCCATGAGCTTCCAGAAGCAAAATCCAGGTATTCGGGTTCAGGGACTGAGACTCCAGGCCACATGGCATGGCGGAGATGGCCAGCCCTTCCTATCTTCTGCCAGCTTGGCATCTGGCTGTCATGCCCACGATCTGCTCTGGGGCCATTTCAGTGCATTAACGGTTTTGATCCAGAGACTCCCAAATGAATCTCAAAATGAATTAGTTCCCCACAGAGATGTCTCTGGACCCCAACCATTTACAATTTTAGAATTCCAGACATCTCATGATATTCATAATAGCTATGTAGCACTGTTGTCCCGTTGTTCATCGATTTCCCTGAGCGGTAATCATAATAAGCAATAGTAAATAAACTATCTAGCATCTGTCCCTGGCAGGCGGGCTTGAATCGTGGTGGGAAAATTCAAACTAATGGTGGTGGGAAGGTGTAATGATTGTGGGATTAGTGTTGAAATATTGAATATAACCAATTAACGTGAACAAACTTATGAAAATAAAATTTAAAAAATGCAATCTGAAAAAAAATTCAGAAATATTCATTTCTTTGGTAATATACAAAATCCATATAAAATATAATTTTAAAGTAAAATTTAGGCACCATGCTAAACATTTGCTCTAGCAAAATTTGCTTTTCCCTTTTTAGACACTAGTTCTATTAGTTTATTAGTTCTCTTAGTACTATTTTACTAGTATCTATTAGTTCTATTTTATTAGTCTTATTCATTAGTTCTGTTTATTAGTTCTATTTGTAAATTAAATATATAATTTGAACTACATATATAGCATTGAAGCCAACTATTGTTCTTAGGAAATGCAAAGATAATGTGATGAATAAGTAGATTTTGGCATAGTCATAATGCTTTTCTTTCACTTCACTATGCTGCTTGTTGTAATAAGCACACAGTGAATTTATGTAATCATTATTTAAAAATAATAGCTTTGGATAAAATATACAATTATTTCAAAGGGAAATGATCAAGTAATTATTTTGTTTTGGTTATGGTGATTTTAAAATTTTATAAATAAGAAGTTTTTTTTTGTTTTGTTTTGTTTTTGAACTATAGCAGGCTATCTCAGGGCTCATTCCTGGCTCTTTGCTCAGGAATCATGGCAGACTTATGGGACCATATGTGGTGGCAAGGATTTAATCCAAGTTGACCTTGTACAAGGCAATTGATAGTATAGTACCTATTGTACTATCACTCTGGCCCTAAGGACCTAATTTTAAGACAGACATTTGTAAGTTTCCAGTACAATCTAAAACTTATTAATAGTACATAGATTTCTTTTCATAATATTTCTCCTGTAAGAAACTAAACAATGGCCTCTAAGTTCATCAGTTTACAGATAATAAGAAAAGTATTATGATGCTATGTATACTTGTTTTTTCCACATAGTTTTCTGGCAAAATCTTTTTGTTTTGTGTACTTGAAAAGAAGATAGGCTGACAAGGGATTCCATGCTGAAACCCCCCCAATATTGTTTGTTTTCATTATTTTATTGTCTTTTTAGCTTTATTCAAACAAAATAATATGTTTATTTACAATAAAATAATTTCTACATATGAAATAGAACACTTGTTTCCTAACTATGAGGAAACCTTCACTTTTTTGTTTGTTTTGGGGTTGTAACACCGGCAATGCTTAGGTGTTACTCCTGTCTCTGTTCTCAGGAATTCCTCCTGGTGGTGCTCAGGAGAAATATAGGATGCTGGGGATCAAACTCAGGTCAGCTGCATGCCAGGCAGATGCCCTACCCAGTATACTATCACTTTGGCACGCAACCTTCATTTTAAAAAGGAGGAAATGATTAAAGTGTTTCAAATATGAAAGAGCGAAAAGCTCTACCCAAACTAAAACTTCTCCTAAGTGTATAATTAAAAAATATATCAATCCTATTTTATTGTTAAATATGTACTAGTTTGGGCAAGTGTAGTGAAAATAGGTAATTGCTTCTTTTGAGCTTTTTCTTTTGCTACTGTAGGATAGGAGAGATTGTTTTGGAAGATGCTCAACTATTTAATTACCTTAAGTCTGTTTTTTTCTTTAATGAATGTCAATACTTTTAACTAGTTAAGTTCAAGTGCTTATTTTATATTTCAAAGTACACAGGACATTAGAACTATTTAAAAATGTAAATTAAAGATAGAAAATGGCTAATGTTTCCTAACACTTTTTCTCTTTTATTGTCATATAAAAAAATGCTCAGGCTGCTGTCTCTTAGTATTCCTGCCTTTGTATGAACAACTGATACTGGAGATTATAAAGAATGATGGATTTTTATTTATCAGAGTTTAATTACAGCTGTGTGTAAAGTTGAATTATAGAATAATTTAGAGATATTAAGCAGAAAATTAGCCAAGGTAGAAAGTAGAATATTTTTGGTAGGAACATGTTCTACCTGCTAGCAATGCAATTTAATTATGTATATGTGTGTTTATTAAATATTTATTTATTGGCACATTTATGAAGAAGGCAATAGGAGCAGATGGAATGAGAAAAATGATTTGTGAGTAATTCGAGTCACCATAAAACAAAAAACAATGTTCTCTTTCTCTTCTCTTTTTTCTTCCTTCCTTCCTTCCTTCCTTCCTTCCTTCCTTCCTTCTTCTTCCTTCCTTCCTTCCTTCCTTCCTTCCTTCCTTCTCCTCCTTCTTTCTTTCTTTCTTATCTTCTCTTCTTTCTTTCTTTCTTTCTTTACTTTCTTTCTTTCTTTCTTTCTTTCTTCTTCTTTCTTTCTTTCTTTCTTTCTTATCTTCTTCTTCTTTCTTTCCTTCCTTCTTTCCTTCTTTCTTCTTTCTTTCTTTCTTTCTTTCTTTCTTTCTTTCTTTCTTTTCTTTCTTTCTTTTCTTTCTTTCTTTCTTTCTTTCTTTCTTTCTCTTCTTTCTTTCTTTCTTTCTTTCTTTCTTTCTTTCTTCTTTCTTTCTTCTTTCTTTCTTTCTTTCTTTCTTTCTTCTTCTTTCTTCTTCTTCTTTCTTCTTTCTTTCTTTCTTTCTTTCTTTCTTTCTTTCTTTCTTTCTTTCTTTCTTTCTTTCTTTCTTTCTTTCTTTCTTCCTATTTTGTTGCTGTTTTGTTAAATTCTGTTTTCTAAAGATGAAGAAATAAAGATTCGAAGATACATTTAATAGAATTTTCCAACGCTGAGAACACTGGTTCTCTGTCCCTGTAGAATGAGTCGATAATGACTCCATGTCACTTTGTAGAATTCTCAAATATCCAGATTTGAACAAAATTGTGAGTAAAATTTTGTTTTGAAATGCATGTAACTTCAATGAGCATTATGGAACTGTTTTCATGCCACTACATTTGGGATAGCTTACAGAAATAGTCTTTGTTTTTTAGAAATAGTATTTTGTATTTAAAAATGCAAAGTTATCAGGTCACAGTGATATCAAATGGGTATGGTATGTGGCCAAACCAGATTTGATACCCAGGGTCCCATATAGTCTCTGTGCACTGCCAGGAGTAATTTTTAAGTTCAGAGCCAGGAGTACGACTGGGTGTGTCCCTAAAAACAAAAAAAAGGAAAAACAGAATGAAAATGCAGTTATCATTTTTGTGGACAGGACATGTGGTTTGAGGAGGTTGTGAGGAAAGGCTATATTTATTGTATGGAAATAGAAAGTTTAGTGATATTGTTTCCTATGATAATTTGGAAAATATTAATGAATATCATGGATTTAATTTATTTGGCAGCACTTATAGATGCCTTCTGTTTTTTCCTGGCTGTTAAAATGGGAGAAGAGAAAAATGGATTTTCATGATATCAAACAAAATTTCACTACAAAGTACCCAATTTTCTATGTAGTGAATGTTCCCCAAACAATAAAAAGCCTCAAAGCAAATATCAAATGCAGAAACTTGTTAGAATATGACAGGTACCTTTCTAAGTTTTTTTTTCTTTTTTGGGTCACACTCGGTGATGCACAGGGGTCACTCCTGGCTCTGCAATCAGGAACTACCCCTGGCAGTGCTCAGGGGACCATATGGGATGCTGGGAATCAAACCCAGGTTGCTGCGTGCAAGGCAAACGCCCTACCCACTGTGCTATCACTCCAACCTGGCAGCTTTCTAAGTTTGGCTGTTATAGTTTGAGTTTCATAATTTCAGTGTTGTTGACTCTGGTTTGGATATTAGGCGCTATCATTCCTTACCACCAACTTTGTATCTGAATTCCCTCACCTGGCTCCCATTGCTTCTCCTCTGTTTCTTTTCCCTCTCCCCTCCACTCTTTCTTTCCTTCTTCTCCTTATAATCTGGGTCCAAAGTTAATCTGAGTATCCCAACTTACTTTAAAACATTGCATCTCCTCATCTGCTCATTCTAAATACCACATAGAAGTGATAACATCCTGTTCAATACTTAGTTTTCTAAGAAAATTTAGGGCACTCTGCCATAGTAACATAGGAGGACTACAGGGGAATGTTGGATAACACTGGGTTGTTCTTTCTGCTCCCACAGGGAGCTTAAGGTTTATGGAGCCACTCCGACAACAGTGCAACTGAGGCACACCCAATTCCATCAGGTACTAATAATCATAAATTGCTTTTCTCATTCCTTTATGTCATTTGTATGGTGTATTTAGCTCTGTCCTTTTTGTATAGACACAGGAAGACAGTCCATGCTATGCTATGTAAAATGAGAGTTAATTGACTTCAAAATAATATTTACTCCTGGGTATCCATATTTACTTGATTATATCTCAGTTGTCCTTAATTCCTAGCACTTGAGGAGCAGTCTTCTGAAAAGGGACTGGATAGCCCCAGGGCAAGCGGTGAGCTACCCTGTCATCAAAATGTGCCAGGGCAGGCACCACAATACTTAACTATAAGTTAAGAGCACAGTCATGAAAAAACTCTATTATGACCCAAAAAGACAAAACAAATAAGGATCCTACTGGAATTATGAAAGACTAACCTGGAATGAGAACTGTGGTCTGAAATTTATAGCAAGATGACCCAGAAAGAGCCTGGCGTGCCCCAGAGGGGGGCGGGTGAGAGCCCTCCCCAAGGAACCCAGCCCCGGCAGCCAACCTCCACTAGCCCACCACCACCACACTCCAGCGCTCCAGGCTGCTTTCCACACACAAGCTTGGGCCGACCCTCACGCATGAGTGAACATATTCCTGAATGCATCATCATAAAGGGAGATATATATTTCCCTTTATAATATAAATATAAATATATATACATATACCAAGAGGTGTATATATACAGATATATATACACATATACATGTATATATATACCTCTTGGAGAAAGAGGTGTATATATATATATGCATATGTATATACATATATATATATATACACCTCTTGGAGAGCCCAGGAAGTTACTGAGAGTATCCCACCTGCACAGAAGAGCCTGGCAAGCTCCCCGTGGCATATTCGATATGCCAAATACAATAACAAATAACAAGTCTCATTCCTCTGATCCTGAAAATAGCCTCCAATCATCCAATCATTGGGAAAAATGAGTAAGGAGAGGCTGCTAAAATCTCAGGGCTGGGACGAATGGATGTTACTAGAGCCCACCCTAGTAAATCAATGAACAACAGGAATGACAGTGATACAGTGATACAGTGACCCAGGAAAAGCCAACCTTGAAGCTTAATGTATCTCTTCCTATGTTCATACAAAATAACATTGTTAGAAATATTTACTAAATAAATTTACTAGGACTGTTTAAGTGGACTACTAGCTAAGGAGAAAGCAATACACCCTGGATAGAATCCTGCTCTTGATCAGACCTCCTAGTAATATTGAGTAATCTCCCAGGGGTCACGCCTATAAACCACCTTCTGCTGGTGCCAGATAATCTCCTCATCGGCCACCTTCCAGAACTCACAGCTGCTTCTCCTGGAAAGGAGCATAAAATGAGGCCCCCATAGCCATGCCACCAGACTCCGCACCAGGCTGTTTTCACGCGGGGCACCCCAGAGGGGGGCTGGTGAGAGGCCTCCTGCCCCAAGGGACCCAGGCCCCAGCAGCCAATCTCCACATCCCAACTGCTGCCACGCTCCAGGCTGCTTTCTACACAATCAGGGTCAGCCTCATGCATGAGTGAACATATTCCTAAACCATAGACACATCATAAGACACTCTTTATTCATTTTCCATAATGACCACACCATATTTGATTGGAGGCAAGATGGCCCCGACACTGCCTGAACCCCTCGCACTCTCCCGAACCCGGCTCACTATCTTGCCTTAGATAACGTGAGACTGCACGCCAGGCATGGAACACTATGCATGATTCCTCATGGACATTGCTGGCTGTTTTGCAAGATTCGGGTAGAATAGTATTGTCGGGGCACAGAGAAACCTTTGCTGCCTTGCTCCGGCAAGGTCAAGTTGCAACGACATTGGAAATAGAGCCATAAAGCCGTGGCAGCAGTGTACGTAGTGGCTCATCCACTGATCCTGTTGATCTTCTAATATGATGTGCCATGCTAAGCAATTTTCCAAACTGATTCTCACATTTTTTTTTCATATTTATCTTGCTTCAACTATGCCTTGCTAACCTCTCTTCTTGGTTAAAGCTTTCACATACCTAAGATGTCTTCTTATATCCAGATTTATCTGGATTTCTGTCATTCTATTTCAAACCATGCCATGCTGAATGAGCTAATTAATTAATTAATGGTAAAGTATAGTGTGTGGAAGAAGGCTAGACATTATGTATGAATCTAGGTTACCTGAATGGCAGCTTTAGTCCTAAACTACGTTTTAGTCTACCAGAAGATATACTATGTATGTAATGATAACAAAGTTGAATAAATGAAAAAGCAGTCATAGTAAATTACAATCACTTCAAGGAAGAGCACTAAAATCAGCAATGGTAGAGATACAATAGTGGACACTAGTCAGGAAGAATTTCACACAGTAAAGATGACAATTTTAAATGCAAAAATGTTCCAAATAGGACCTTTAATAAAGAATCAAGTTCGATCCTCCAAATATCCTCTATTCATTACTTTAATATTTAAAAAACTCATTTATTGAATTATCCACTAATTAAATGTAATATTCATTTCTCAGATCATGTATTCAGTTAGGACCTATCAGACATTGTTCATCGATTTGCTCAAGCTGGGCAACAGTAATGTCTCCATTGTGAGACTTGTTACTGTTTTTGGCATATTGAATATGCCAAGGGTAGCTTGCCAGGCTCTGCCCTGTGCGCAGGATACTCTCAGTAGCTTGCCAGGCACTCCAAGAGGGACAGAGGAATCGAACTCGGGTCGGCTGCGTGCAAGGCATAGACACTATCCGCTGTGCTATCACTCCAGTCCATCAGACATATACCTGAGATATTTTAAAATGTTAGTTATATGTAAGAAAATAAAATATACTTAACTACCTTTAAAACTATCCTTAAATTTAACATCTTATTTTGAACTATTTATCACATTGTTTTGTCTACAGCTGATTAGTTTCACAGATAAAAGTTTGTCAATCTGTAATTTATGTATCTCTAATCAGTTCTTAAATATACTGAAGGTAATTTTCTTAAATAGACATTTTAGAATACCTGCAATTAAAGTGATGATTGCCTGCAGTAGTAGTTTTCTTGTCTCAATGACAATACATTTCTCATTATATTTTAAAAAGTGTGTCAACCATTTTTTCTGTTTAGAGTTCTGCCTTTCTCTATGAGCTGATAAAATACTTCTTAAAGTAAAGTGTAAGAGATGTCAACCTTAAAAAGACTAACATAAAAATCCACACTGAAATTTGATTGATTTGTTTTAATAGCCTTGCCCTTAAAATACCAATTTTTGGGAAATACTTTATCTTTACATTTGTTGGTCAAAGGTTTATATCATTCATAATGCTCATACAATTGGATACATAATATTTCATCAGTACATTCAATTTCTTATATCTTTAAGTATTGTGTATTAGAGGAATAACCTTAGGTGATTTAGTGTAGTCATATTTTGTATTTATATACCCAATAATAGGGTCAACATATGGGTTCTACTCTTCTGCTTTCAGACCAACCTAAGTGTTGAGCAGGTGTTTTATGTTAAGTGAGATAGTAATATATTTCTTTACTTTGTTAGTCCCATGGCCCATGCCATAGCTATTTATTTCTGTCACAAAAGAAGCCCATAAATAATTATCAATAAATGGGTATCACTATCTTCCAATATCACTTTATGAAGCAGTGGGAAGCAATATTTGATCTATGGATTATAATTTTTCTAGGTCTGATTTTTAAAAAGTACCAGCACATTCTTTATAAAAATATTGTAAAAGTTAAGTAGTGCAACATATGTAAAATACTTCTCATTGGGTGTAAAAGCAAAACCTACTATATTTAAGTTATTCATAATATTATTATTCATATGAGTAGAAAATATTAGAACACACACACGCACACAAAAGTATGTCTAATGTAGACAGGGATTAAGGTCAATGTTTTGTCTTGTTTAAAAACTACTTTTTAATTTGTCTTAGGGGGTGGTGCAGTAGAGACACATCCAGCTGTGCTCAGAGCTTACTCATTGCTCTGTCTCAGGGGTCATTCCTAGTGGTGCTCAGGGGATCATATGCCATGAAGGGAGTCTAACTGGTCATCTGCGTGTAAGGCCAGTGCCTACCTCTTCTACTCTCTCTCCAGCTCTACTTTGCAATCTGTACCTGATGCTCAACATTGTGGCTAACACAAGGTGGGAAAAAATACATATCTATTGAATAAAAAAATACACAAAATTTTACAGTGTGTGTTTTCACTTATCTACATTTATTTTGGTGACATTTAGAGGAGACTGACTTTCAGAGCATAAAGTTATCTAATATTCATTCCATTTTAAGGCTTAGGACAGCAAGAAAACTTCCAGATGGTATAAGAGGTAGTGTCTAAGCTGTGTGAGAACCTTAGAACCAAGCAAGGCTTAAGTTGCAGTGTTTGAGGAATCTAATGTGTGCCTTCCCTAACAGTCAGAGTATTAAGCTGGGTTAAGCCTCTCATCTTACCTTTTGTCCACTTTAGCTTTCCATTTTAGAAAAATGTTCTGAGTACTTAGATTTTTTTATAAAGTGGTATATTGAAAACTGAAGAGTTAGGATCAAAATTCTGATCTTATTTCTTGTCCAGCATTTGCTTTGGGTTTTGGTAATGCTTTTCCATAGTAAACTTTAATTTTTAAATTTATTTTACTATAGTTTCTATAACATGGTTGCATCAGCTAGCATTGTCACTTAAAATAACATGGCATAATGTTATTGTACCACCATTGCCTTTAAAAATTATGGTCATTTTGGGCAGAAACTTAGTGTTGAAAGTAGGTAAAGGGCTATATCTGACAATATTTCATATCTGTATTGCAAATCACAAGGCCCAAAAGGGGAGAGAGAGGGAGAGAGAGAGAGAGAAGAAAAGTGCAATCAATCATAAACAACTTTGTAATTGTCAATCTCATTGTGATTCAATCAAATAATAAAATTATTAATGTTTATGTATAAATTTATAGTCATAGTTGACATTTATGGTTTGTTGTGAACAGTTCCTTCTCCTCAGTACCATCAAAGTGCCCTAAATTTTCTCCATCCTTGTCCTTGTGTCCTATCTGCCCTCATCATTACTCTCCCAACAAACTTCCCCTACCAATCTGTAATCTCAGCTCTATAATTGAGGGCCAAAGATTTCTTTTCAATTGATAATATCTATTATGTTGTTCTAATTCCACAGTAAATCGTTTTTTGCCGGGTTGGGGGGCAGGGTAACATTTACTGTAGCACTGTAACAACGTAGCGCTGTTGTCCCACTCTTCATCAATTTGCTCTAGCGGGCACCAGTAACGTCTCCATTGTGAGACTTGTTACTACTGTTTTTGACATATCAAATACAGGTAGCTTGCCAGGCTCTGCCATGCAGACAGGATACTCTCAGTAGCTTGCCAGGCTCTCCAAGAGGGATGGAGAAATCAAACTCGGGGTGGCTGCGTGCAAGGCAAATGCCTTACCTACTGTGCTATCGCTTACATTTACTGTAGTAAGATTTTTCTTAGATGCATAATAAGTGCACCCTTTTATCTTATTTTCTGATTCTATACAAATCATATACCTGAAACATATTTATTATGTTCCCTTTTATTGGGGAAGGCTTCCAGACAGTGCTCAGAAGAATCTTGTTCATTCTAGGTCATGCCTGGCCAATCTACCAGTCAACTCAGTTTTAGGGTACAAGGTTGAGGTGCTGCTTGGGCCCAAGTAACTCAGGGAGCTATCCAGCCTACATCAGCTATGCTGAGGGGCAGTGCAGTGAGTGGGGAGGTACAAAAGGAATGTTCTGTCTCTTGCCTCTCATTGTTTCTTATGAAAAATTATTTTTTTTATAAATAACATAGTAAAATCCTGTTTAAAACAACGACTATACCAAACATTAACTGAGATTTTTTTTTTAATGGAGAACAAAAGCTTTCTTACAAATACAATAGTGAAGGAACACAAAGAAGTGTATGTAATTTATTGTTATCTATTTTTTTAAAAAAAAGCTGTAAAGAATTTTTGTAGTTACGAGCATTAAAGCATCAGCTTTTAAGTTTAAGAACTTTAGTGCCTGCAACTGCGGAAGATCTGTTTGCATGAAGTCTAACTACTCTTTATGTGCATTCAATTTATGTCGACCTCCAAAGGAAAATTTCAAATATAAATGTCTCTTTTGTGATTCATTGCCAATATCAAGCTGACTTAGCTTTCTTCTTTGAAGACTAAAGAATCACAAAGTGTCGTTAGCCTATATCCTCTTTTCCAAAGTAGAAAAATAGTAAAATGGAAGGATTCCCATCAGTGCATTCCTTTTGTATGTGTAAATGCACATTGAAGGAATATCTTTTAATTTAATGTAGGAGTACTGCTATTTTTTCAGCCATTGATTAAGGTGACTAAATTGGGCATGAACTCATGAACTCCACTGTCACTGTCACTGTCATTCTGCTCATCGATTTGCTCGAGTGGGCACCAGTAACATCTCCATTTTGAGACTTGTTGTTACTGTTTTGCCATATTGAATGCACCACAGGTAGCTTGCCAGGCTCTGCCATGTGGGCGAGATACTCTCGGTAGCTTGCCGGGCTCTCCGAGAGGGGCGGAGGAATAGAACCCAGGTCGGCTTCATGCAAGGCAAACGCCCTGCCGCTGTGCTATCACTCCAGCCCATGAACTCCATATGACTTATTTTTTATTGACTCACCGTGAGATACAAAGCTTTCATGTTCAAGATTTAGTTGTACAATGATTAAGCACGCATCCCTCCACCAGTGCACACTTTTCACCACCAGTGTCCCTAGTATATCCCCCTGCCATACTCCCCCATCCCAGTCCTCACCCTGCCTCCATGGCAGGCAATTTCCCCAATACTTTCTTTCTACTTTTAGACATTATGTTTTGCTTGAATTTTCCATCACTATTCAAGCCTGCGTGCCAGGGACAGATGCTACATCATTTATTGCCCATTGCTCATTTTGAATATCATGGGTGCCATGGCCACACGCTTCTGGAATCCTAGATTGTAAATGGTTGGTTTCCAGAGACATTTTTGCATGGCAATAGTTCATTTTGAGATTCAATTGGGCATCTCTGGACCAGGGCTGTAGGTATGCTAAGATGTAATCAAATACTGTGAACTAACTGATAAAATTAAAAAATTTTAAAAAATTCGAAAGCTCACACTCTGCGATGCACAGGGGTTATTCCTGGCTTTAGCACATAGGAAGTACTCCTGGAAGTGCTCAGGGGACCATATGGGGGGCTTGGAATCCCAGGTTAGCCACGTGCAAGGGAAATGCCCTACCCGCTGTACTATCGATCCTGCCCCCCCTCCAAAATAAATATTTATAAATTCAAACAAGTTGTGCTGAGTGAACCCTCTGTGAGATCTTTTACCAAAATAATTATCTTATGCCTTGTTTATAATTTAACTGAAACAGGAGACTATTTTTATTTTATAATACCAAAAGATTAGATGCAGATATAAGCTATTGATATTTGTAGAAATTCCACAAATGATCTCTTTTTTAGATTACTAGGAATAGTACCGCATGAAAATCCTTGTACAAGTCTTTTTGAGGATACATGCTTTAATTTCTGTTTGATAAATGCTTAGAAGTGAAATTTCAGGTTCTTAATTTAAAAAGTGAAGTGTTTCAAAAATGGTTATATTATTTTATATATCTATATAACACAACTGAGTGATGCACCAGTTGCTTTGCAATATTTTCAATTGTCAGTCTAATATATTTTGTCTTGACTTTCAAACATTCTTGTCTGCATGAAGTGGCATCTTTATAGTGTTTTTAATTGGAATTTTTCAGATTTATATTAAGTACTTCTATGTGTTTACTGTCCATATACCTCTTTTTTTTTTTTTTTTTTTTAAATAATTTTATTGAATCACCATGTGGAGGGTTACATAGTTCTCAGGATTATGTCGGTTATACAATTCTCAAACACCCTTCCCTTCACCAGTGCCCATCTCCCATCACCAACCCCCCCAGTATACCTGCCACCCCCTCCCACCTCCCCAGTCCCCACCCTTGTACATGATAAGTTCCACTTCGTTTATGCCTTATCTCGATTACATTCCATGTTTCAACACACAACTCACTACCATTGTTGGGGTTTCCCCCCAAAAAGGAAAGCAGTCCTATTGCCAAGGAGGCATTTGATAGTTCTCCACTGCTAAGAATATAGAGATATTAAGTCCCGCTGTTTGTTACATAACTTTTCTTTTTCCCCCTTGCCCCGCGCCACCGAGTTCACGCCTGTTTGGTAATCGCCACGCTGCCTGACAAGGGAAAAAAAAACCGAAAAGGATGGTTATTTCCCGTCATCCGCAGGTGTGGGGCTCTGGCTTAGTTGATAGACTAGTAGAGTTTCTGCAAGCAGTTTCTGGAACCGAAGGGCTTGCGCTGGTATCGGCTCCGGCTCGAGATTCCACCAGCGTCCCACTGTTCCATGTACATAATTTTTCCCCTTATATCCCATTCCCACGCCACCAGGTCTGTTTGCTTAATGGACATCACACTATGTTTGACACCACGCCGCGTTTCTTCCCGAGAAAGAAGGATATTTCTTCTCAGCCGGCGTGGGGATATAGCTTAGTTCAGTCTAGAGAGATGGCTACCACTTTGATTGCCTTCAATATTTCAGCAACAGACTTACTATTCTTGTTAGGATCTCCCACAAAAGTCCGACCCATTAAAAAGGGACATATTACATATTGCTGATGCTAAGATGACATTAGGATGCGCGGTCTGTCGCGGCCGCGCGGTTTTGGGTTTCTGTATAAAGTCCAGGAAAAGTACAACCAGAAATATCACTACAAACTTTTACCCTTTTATGGTGCTCATAAGATGAAGAAGCCTAGAGAGAGGCTCGGCGTCTCCATTTTGCGCTCAGGAAAACCGCGGATCCTGCGCTGTGCTCAGGGGGGAGGTGTGGAGAGAGAGAGAGGTTAAAAGAATTGGGGGATGCCCGGCTCCCACTGTTTCGGCGCACCGTGGGGTCTCTGGTCCCATGCCGGAATTAGTTCAGTGGGCTGTTTGGAGTCCAAGAGCGCTTCCTTGGGCTCTTCCATCATGCTCGCTCCGCAGCAGGGTCCAAAGGGAAGCACACGTGGGGGAGGTGGGTTTAAGTATCTATCTGCTGTGGGCGGGGGTCGCCGCCCCCGCCCCCTGGGGCCTCCCGCAAGCGCGCGCGCCTCCCGTTTCAGCTGGGTCGCCGTCACCATTTTGCGCTCAGGAAAACCGCGGATCCTGCGCTGTGCTCAGGGGGGAGGTGTGGAGAGAGAGAGAGGTTAAAAGAATTGGGGGATGCCCGGCTCCCACTGTTTCAGCGCACCGTGGGGTCTCTGGTCCCATGCCGGAATTAGTTCAGTGGGCTGTTTGGAGTCCAAGAGCGCTTCCTTGGGCTCTTCCATCATGCTCGCTCCGAAGCAGGGTCCAAAGGCCCATATACCTCTTTATTAAGTTTCTGTTCAAATTGCTTACTTTTGGGGGGAATTATTTATAATTTTGTCATTAAGATAAGAACTTAGACTAACTATAAATCCATATGTTCATACATTCATTAAACATATTTAAAATCTAAAACACAAGCATTTGTATAAAAATCAATGCATTAATATATTCTCAACACATGTTTTGTTGGACATGCTTGCGAATAATATTTCCTTTATTGGTTTTGTTCATCTTATTAAAAATTTGATGGGCAAAAATTTTTAATTTATGTGAAATCTGAATGCTTTTCCCCTCATTTTTGTCATAAATATTTATCTATTCAAAGAACATGGAATCATTCTTTCTCATCGTATTCTATAAGCTTCAAACATTTGAGTGTATTGTTTAAGTGCAGTTCACCTTAAATTAGTTGTATGTAGTGGGATATATTAGGCCAAAATTTTGGTATATTTTTAGTTTTTTTGTACCATTTGTTGACCTACCTTTGTTAGAAATTGATAATCAATTCAGATGGCTGAATGTTAGACTCCACATCATTTTTTTTATAGTTTAATGTGTCCACTTTCACACATGTGAAAAAATAAAATGGGATTTCATTGCAATCTAATTTGTAGGTAAATTTTAAAAGAATTAACAAAGTTTTGTGTTTTTCATTTCATGAATACATTTCCATTTACTTACCTTATGCTTTATTTCATTTAGGATGTATTTGGATATTTTTGTTTGATTACTTGGGTAGAGATCTTACACTCATTTAATTTATTCCCAAGTTTTTTAAAAAAATTTTGAAGATATTTTGAATTTTATTTTACATAAAAAGGCACTTATGTTTTATTTCCCTTTTAATCTGCTGCTATAGAAAAAGGAAGCTTTGATTTATTTTCCTTATACCATATGATCTTGCAAGTTTTACAAATTAGTTTTATTGATTAAAGATGACAGGTTTTATAGCCAAGTAATCATGTTATCTTCAAATAAAGACAGCATTAACTCCTTTATTTAAAACTTTGTGCTTTTATGTATAGTCTTATCCTACTTGCTAAGACATTCAATTCAATAAACATATAAATGGTAAGAATTTTTAAATTTAGATTTATATTTTACTTGCCTTTTGTCTATATATTTTCTGTTGTTAGCTGGAAGTTTTAACTAATTGCTGCCTTTTTCTTATTAGAATAAGAAAAAGTTACTATTCTTTGTATTACTTCATTTTGGTTATAATTCATAGGTTCAACATTTTGGGTGGAAAAATATCTTGTGAGTCATATATCTTTTTTCAAAAAGTAGTTTTCATTCAGAAATCAGAATCTTGTCTTTTTTTAATAAATCTTCCAGACTCTGTCTTTTTCTGAGTATGATGGATCCATTTACACATTTTCTACTTTCTTTTATTCTAACAAATTGTTCTTTTATTAACTAATGTGATGCTATCTCTTCCCTATTCCTCTTTTTCGGTCAAAAATTTTCTTTAAAATCAATGTCTTTATAAAATATCTCTTTGACTATAGTTCTCTTGTGCTCAATCACACACCATTCTTTCTCTACAATTCTACTGAATCTAATCTTGTCAAGGTCAAAAGCATCTTATGTTTTGTCAACTTCTTTCTTGATTTTTCTTTGGTCACTTATCATTTTGTTTGAAAGTAGGGCAAGATACATTTGACCATTCTTTTTGTCCCAATGCCATTTTTCTGGTCATTAATATAATGTTCCCTTCTTTAAAAAAAATTGTTGGGGGGCGGGGGGAGGTTTACTGTGGTTCTTGGTGGTGGAATATGTGCACTGGTGAAGGGATGGGTGTTTGAGCATTATGTAACTGAGACTTAAGCCTGAAAGCTTTGTAACTTTCCACATTGTGATTCAATAAAAAAATAAAAATAAAAAATAATTTAAAAAATTGTCCTGGTTTGGGGGCCATATGTAGCAATGCCCAGGGATTACTTATGGCTCTGCATTCAGAAATTAATCCTGGGGCTTCCAGGAATCATATGGGATGCCCTGGATCAAACCACATCAGCAGTGTGCAAGGCAAATGTCCAACCGGCTGTACTATCTTTCTGACCTATGTCTCACTGTTGACTAAAACTTGCTAGGATAGGCCCAAGAATGGATTTTGGAGACCAAGTTGGAGTTTGTCTCTGGGAATTTGGATTTGGAAATTCGAAGATTTGGGTAATGATAAACATTGGTCTAATTTGAATACTTGAAATTGAGATTCTGAGACATTTAAATATAATCATTAACATTAACATCTAAATGGAATTATTAATATTGCCATATCTAGATCCAGATAAAGAGACTACTTGATTACCACTAATTTAGAATTGACTTGAGATATCAGTTTTGCTTGTGATTGACAAAGGACAAAAGGGTAAATTGAAAAGGAGGTCTTAGAAACTGAAGTCTGTAATGTATTCTAGTTCTTCATTCACTTAAAAGAATTACTTTAGAGTAAGTCTGGATATATAAGAAGTGACAAGATAATAACCGCTAAAATGGTTCTTTATACACACACACACACACACACACAGATGGTAGTAGTAAAGCAGTGTAGTTGAAGGCACAAAAGCAGTAGATATTATTATACCTTCTCTCTATGTCTAATAATACATTTTGATGTAACAATTTTCTTGGTATATTAAAATAATATTCAGTACAATAATGTTTTATTAGATTACAATGACTAGTGTGGCATAAAAATGACTTTTTCCCTTTAAAAATAAAATTTTCATACAGCTAAAAATTTATTTGGTGATTTGCTGTTTACTGGAATGTCACACTGATATTTTTTTTCTTTAGATGTTTTGAAATGTCTTAGCTTTATGGTTGACTTTGAGTAAATCATAGTGTACCCTAAATAAATAAAGGTTTAGAAAGGATTTGAGTAACCATAAATTAAAGGTGAAAATCAGAACATATTATACTTGCATTGTAAATATAGAATGTATGCATATGGAATGTCTGATAGCTTAATACACAGAAGGGACTCAGAAAATTGAAAATTACTGTCACTGTCTGCTAAATGTCACTGTCTGTCACTGTCAAGCTCATTGATTTGCTTGAACGGGCACCAGTAACATCTTCATTGTGAGACTTGTTGCTATTCTGACATATCGAATATGCCATGGTTAGCTTGCCAGGCTCTGCCGTGCGGGCAAGATACTCTTGATAGCTTGCAGGGCTTTTCGAGAGGGATGGAGGTATTGAAACTGGTTCGACCATGTGCAAGGCAAATGCCCTACTCACTGTGCTATCGCTCCAGTCCCTTGAAAATTACAACTCTCTAAAAAGTTATGTTATATGCATTGATATATCCTAATAGTCAACCAGTACAAATTAATATAAGATGTATAACATCTTTTAGAATATTAATTTTCTTGCCAGAGTAAGGAGGGACATAAAAGGGCAAATAAATAAAACACAACTTAGTGAACTTAAATTTAGAAAAGAACATAATTGCCTTGGAATTATACTTCTGCTTTGATATCATCAATACTAACATATTAATCATTTTTTAAACAAAAAGTAAGTTACACTGACCAGGGTTCGATTCCCAGCTTCCCAAAAGTTCCCTGAGCACTGCCAGGGTAATTCCTGAGTGCAGAGCAGGAGGAACCCCTGCGCATCACTGGGTGTAAACCAAAATTTTTTTTAAAAAGTAGCATGATTGACGTTATTCATTAATTTAATTAGGACAAAAAAAGATTGGTCCTTTGTAGTTAGTCCATATTTTCGAAGCATATTTTATAATCATGCTTGCAACATATCCATTTTTTTGAGGAAAAGAGAAATTATAATATAACTGATGATTAAGGAAATTTTTTAAAGGAAATTTCTTTTAGGCATCATTTAATTAATATATAATATATATTATACATATAACATATTATATATAACTATTAATATACATATATATTAGAGCCAGAGCCATAGAGTAATGTGTATTGCATTTGCCTTGCATGCAGCTACCTCATAGTCTATCCCACACTGTGCATGGACTCAATGTGGGATAGAATATTAAAAAATTATGAAAAGGTGCATGGGCTCATGCTTGCATGTAGGACTTGAGCATTAGGTGGCAAGAACCATTTCCCTGGCCGATCGATGGCAACTGACGGGCCGACTTCTCCTCCCAGCATAGTCTGATCTCTCCTCTTACGGTGCAGTTGTAATTGTAGTTTTGGTCATAGTCCCCAGTTATCAGAGTTCCATTACCCTAAGTCTACAAGTCTCCCTGTAGATTTCGGAGTCCTATCCTTTGCTATCTCTTCTTCCTCTTCTCGTTGCAGTCTCATAGTCCTCTACCTCCAGTCATCATTGTCATCTGGTTCTTCTCCTAGTCCCAAAGTCTCCAAAGTCTCATTTCTCCTCCTCATCTTCAATGTCTCTCGTGGACCTGCTTGTCCTCAACGTCTAGTCCTCAGTATCTAGTCTTCACCATCTAGTCTTCAGCATCTAGTCCCGACTTTCTCATTCCCAACATCTAGTCTTCAACGTCTTCAACATCTCCTCAGTATTGTGTCCCCCAATATCTAGTCCTCATCTTGTTCCCTCTTACCCCTTACAGCATAGTTGTGTAGAAATCATGAAGGGTGGGGATACAAAGGTGGGATTGAAGATTATCATAACAACAAAGAAGATAAAGCCACTCCTTCAGGAGATTAACTCAAGGACAAAATCTCATTTGAAGAGATTATTCCAGATTACTAGGAGATCCACTCAAGGGCGGGACTCCATCCAAGGTATATTGCTTTCTCCTTTCCTCAGTAAGTAGTACACTTAAACAATCATGGTAAATTCACTTCTTATAATATTTCTAGCAGTGTCATTTTGTATGAACATAGGAAGAGATATATTAAGTTTAAAGGTTGCCTCTTCCTGGGTCATCTTGCTATATATTCCAAACCACAGTTCTCAGGCCAGTTTAGTCTTCCCTAACCCCAGCATGATCCTTATTCAGTTACGTCTTTTTGGGTCATGACAGAGTTTGTCCATGACCTTGCTCTTAATTTATAGTTATGTGTTATGGCACTTGTCCTGGCCCATTTCGATGACAGGGTAGCTCACAGCTTGCCCTGGGTCCATCCAGTCTCTTATCAGGACCTTGCTCCTGGAATGCTAGGAACTAAGGGCAACTGAGGCTTACGTCAAGTAAATATGGATGCACAGGAGTAAATATTATTTTGGAGTCAATAACTCCCATGTTACAAAATCATGCTATCTTATAAAGGCTGTTTTCTCGTGTCTATAGAAAAAAGGGCATTACTAAATAAACCATGCAAATGGCATAAAGAAAAGAGCAAAGAAATATAGGATTATTAGTGCCTGATGGAATTGGGTATGCCTCAGTTGCACTGTTGTGGGAATGGCTCAATAAACCTTAAGCTTTCTGAGGAAGGAGCAAGGACAACCCAATGTCATCCAACAAATCCCACTAGGAGTGATTCCTACAGAGTCAGGAGTAGACCCTGAGCACTGCTGGGTGTGGCCCCCCAAACAAACAAAATAAATCAATATATATTTAATTTGTATTTTGCCATGGAAAATTTCTCTGGGTATCTGAAATAAATTGAAAAAGTATTTTTCAAAAATATTGCCGGGGATTTCATTATGAGATAAGTAAACCTACACAAGCTGAAGTTAAGCAACAGATTTTAAACCATCTAAGTCTTCTCAGATTTTACATTACTGTTGTTAAAATGTTTCCACAAACTAACCTAAAAATTTTCAAATTTAAGATAATAAAGGGGCCCATGAGGTGGCTAACAGGAAGTCATAAATTCAATCCCTGTGTTAAATACATGTGTTAAGCACATGTGTTAAGCACAATTCTGGCTGCTCTGAAATACATACCTGACAACTCTCCCCTCTCTGATTCCTGGTTGTCAAGCAATATTTGCTCATGCTGCAGCCGAGCATGTATCAGCACAATTAAAGAAGATGAATATGATTCTGCCAAACACAGCAATTTGAGGTATAATTCCCATGAGAGAACCAAAACTAACTGTGAGCTCTACAACCAACTAGGGAAGGGAAAAGGAAAAATAAAAAAAAATCATTTTCACTCATTTGATGGGTCATGTCAGGCAGTGCTCAGGGAGCACTCCTGGCGGTGCCCAGAAGACCTTGTGTGGTGCTGGGAATCAAACCCATGTCAACCACATGCAAAGCAAACACCCTACCCACTTTACTATCTCTCTGGCCCCAGAAAATTTGTTTTCTAAATCGTCTAAAGCACGTACTATTATTGACACTGTGATGGAGTTGGTGTAGTAGCTCTGAAAGCAGAAAAACAATATAAATACTATAGTAAATCATGATATCTTATTGAAGAACAACTGGAACCAACTTTCAAAGGCAAACACATGCATTTTTCAAATGACACCCAATGTCATTGTACTTTTCTTATAGTTTTTTCTTCTAATGACTCAATTATCAGAGTATTTCTTAAATGAACAGTACTCAAGCATAAACTGTCACAGTATCAGATATGCTTTAGTAAGCACTGAAAATTTCATTTTGTAACTGTAGTACCGTTCTGAACTAGACTCTTGCCTCTTCCTCTTGTCCTCATCTGGAAGTTGTTTAGCATCTGGACAGCTCAGGGGTGATATTGTCATAGGTCCCTGATGATGATTTTCCCCTTGAACATCCCAAGTCATTATTTAATGGTTATGCTTCCTTCCTTGAAATATATACTATTACAGAATATACGTATTCCTCTCAGGAGTGTTATGCAGCTAGGCTAAAAATCAAATTGACAAAGTTTGTTGAATAGAATGTTTCTTTCCTTTTGCTTTGTTCCTAGATTTATTTTTTCATTAATCTTGTGCTCTGAGAGATATCTGGTTATAATGGAAAGTAATTTTTGACACCTTTGGAGAAGTTTTACTTCACTTCAGGACAGAACTAGACACACATGGTAATTTAGTTGAATTGAGGCAGAATCATTGCTATGTTGTTCAAAAACGACTACCTGAAATCAATAAAAAAAAATCCATTTCAGCCTGAGTTATTAAACTCAGTATATACTGGCTAAATTGTAGTTTTGTTTCGCTCTTTAAACTACACTCCTTTCTACTCTCTCAAGTATTCATTTCATATTCTTTTTTTTATTTTTAGTGAAGCAAGGTAGTTTTTATTGAAGCTTATTTGGAAAGAAATGAGGGGAGAGAAAGGGCGTAGAGTGTGTTAATAGAAAATACAGGCTTCCCCAGAGTGGAAATAAGCAAGTAAAGAAACTAGACAGGCAATTGAGATACATATTCAAGGGAGCACACAGGCTTGAAGAGAAAGCCCCATTTCTTTTTCTTTGACACCTACTCCACAGTCCATACACACAATCAATGTGATAAGCAAAGGTGCTTTCTTTTATTTAGTTGTGTTTGTAAATTAATTATAAATTAGGTAATTGTTCCAGAAGTTTAGAAAAGACTTTTTATACTGATGCCTTTTAGTGTTCCAAAGAATTTCAGATTAAAGTAGTTTTTAAGTCTGAATATTTTATAACATGAATGATCTTGTAAACTCACACGGGAACTATTTGGATAAATCCATGTACTAATTTTTTCTTTTACAGCATTAGGAAATTCAGGACTGGAGAGATAGTGCAGTGTGTAATACCTGGATTTGATCCCTGGTACCACATATATTCCACTGAGCTCTGGCAGGGTGATCACCTGAGCACAGCTGGTGCTTCCTAAAAACAAAACAAAACAAAACAAAACAAAATGAACAAACAAATAACAAAACAAAATGAACAAACAAATAACAAAACAAAATGAACAAACAAATAACAAAACAAAATGAACAAACAATAACAAAACAAAATGAACAAACAAAACCAAAACAAAATAAAAAAGAAAAGAAACAACTTTAGAAAATTCACTTTTATATGCAGATTATTAGAAATATACAGGAATCTGAGATTTAGGCATTATGAAGTGTGGTAGATTAATGATGTCACTAGCATCTTTTCCTCTTCCAGAAATTTTTTTCATCTTTTGCATATCTTAGTCTGATGTGTACAAAATAATAATTTTAATATTATTCATAAATATCACATAACAATTACTTGTGTTTTATTTTCCACTTAGTCAATTATATGGTTTTGTCTGGATTTTCTTTTTAAAAATTGAGGACCACATTTATTCATTTTTGTTTATTTATTTATTTGTTTTTTGGGTCACACCTGGCAATGCACAGGAGTTACTCCTGGCTTTGCACTCAGGAATTACTCGTGGTGGTACTCAGGGGACCATATGGGATACTGGGAATCGAACCTGGTCCGGCCGAGTGCAAGGCAAACGCCCTACCTCCTGTGCTATCGCTCCAGCCCCAAAAATTGAGGACCACGTTTAGATGATAGTGTCATATTTATATGAGTACTTACTGCCTTTAAAAGACAAGAAGTTGGCCTGGAGCAGTAGTACAGCAAGTAAGGTAGGTTTGATACTCAGTACCCTATGTGGTACCCAAGCAGTACTGGAAGTGATTCCTTAGTTGCAGAGTTAGGAGCAAGTTCTCAGCACAGTTGGGTGTGACCCCAAACAAACAAAAAATGCTAGGATTAATCTGGCAGTGGCAAGCAAACTGAAAACAAAGAAGAAATAACCCCTGAACATCCATTTAAATTTTTGAAAGTGGTTGTTCTATAGTGAATAATTTTATTTGTAGGATTAGATAATTTTTTATCAACATGAACTTACTTAAATACCTTTAGTATCTTCATAATCCATAAAATGGAATAGTATTTCAAATAATCACAGTTTTGTCTTATTATTTCATAGAAAAAGTTGGAAAGTTAACTTAAATATAATTATTGTTTATGGGAAAATGTGAGCCAGTGACGTTAAAATTGTAATTTTAAATTCATTCGATTCATTAAATTTTGTTTCTACTTAACTTCATTGTAAAACTGGCACATAGAATATTTCAGGTTACAAATATGAAAAAAATTAGTACTAGATAAGAAAATTGTTGTAAATATAAAATAAATGTTTTAGAGTTTGTCCAATACCTCTGACTCAGATAAGCAATTTTTCTTTATGGTCACAAACAGTAGGAGTTAGATTGCTTTTTTTGTTTTTCTATAAAATAATAAGCTAGATTTCATCCTTGCTAGTTTTTTATTGTGCTTTGTTTATGCCAAAATAATGGGAAGCAAATAGTTCATTAAATCTAAATAATATATTTTTTAAAACTCAGTTTGTGATTGCAGAGCAGTTTCTTCAATTAAATGCAGCAAACACCTAAATATTTTGTTGGTTTATTTGTTATTGGGCCATATCTGACTGCTCAGGGCCTATCTCCATTTTATACTCCACTCCTGGGGTAACCCTGTCAGCCACACACAAGGCAAGAGCCCTACCCTCTGTCCTGGCCCCAGAGAAGTTCTGAAAAACACCATGTGAGGTATGAAGACAAATTATTCACTTGTATCACACTTCACTTGTCATCTCGTTGATCTTCAATTTGCTTGAGTGAGCGAAAGTAACATCTCCATTCGTCCCTGTTACATGCTAGTGTAGCCCAAAGGTATCTTTTTGCTCCAGAAACACGAAGAGCCTCAAACTGTTCATTCAGGGTTTTGACGAAGAAGTCTGACCATCTCATAGGTGGACGGCCATGAGGTCTTTTGATGCTCTGTGGAATCCAGTTGGTAATAGCCCTAGTCCAGCGGTCATCTCTAAATCACATTATGTGTCCAGCCCATCTGATTTTTGACGCCTTGGCAAATGAGACAGCATCCCTGATTCTTGATGGTCGACGGAGATCGGAACTTTGGATTCCTACAGTCTGGTTCCAAAAAGGATTCAGCACGTTTGACCATATTCACATAGTGACCAAGTTCATTGAAGTTTCTCGAGAGTTCATGATGCTGCTCTGTCTAACGTTCATTGATGTAAAGAAGGCCTTTGATTCTGTTGAAACTGAAGCAGTCATCAAAGCCCTAGCCTAACAGGGCATTCAAACTCAATACATCAGGATCCTCTGCAAGCTGTATTATGAATTCACCACTAGAATCCACCATTCTACAAGGAAGTGATCATTGATATAAAGAGAGGGGTTTGGCAGGGTGACACCTGTAGGATAACATAGCCTCAGTAGTTTAGGTTTATTGGGTTACTCCCATTACAGTGCTCCTATTCCTCTTTGTTTATTTGTAGCTTCTTTCTTGGTGTTCTGTTGACTTGTAAATAATGTTTGTCTCTTCTCCTTGAGTCCTTTGCATAGTTTATTCAGAGCAAGTCCTTTTTGTATGGACACAGGAAGACTTAACAAATGTTATGCTTTTGTAACCTGTGAGTCATTTGACTCTACATGATATTTTCCTCCAGGGCATCTGTTCTCTTGACCTAAGCCTCAGCTGCCCTTACTTCCTAGCACCCCCAAAGCACGGTCCCGACATGGGACAAGAAGGACCCAGGGCAAGCGGTGAGTTGTGTGCTACCCTGGCATCGAGATGGGCCTGGCCAAAGTGCCTAATGCTTAACTATAAGTTAAGACCTTGATCATGGACAAATGCTGTCATGATCCAAACAGTGATACTAGATTTGGACCCTGCTAGGGTGAGGAATGATTAATCTGGCCTGAGTGCTGTGGTCTGAGCCTGTGGCAAGATGTTGCCAGGAGAGCTGCCTTGCAAGCCTCAATGTATCCCTTGCTATGTCCATACAAAAATAACTAGTATTGAGATGTTAATAAGTTCCTGGACTAAGGAAAAGAAAAAAACCTTAAGAGTGAGGAAGGGCTTTGGAGTGCCCTGCCCTCAGGAAGGGCTTTCTTATGTTGATTTGGCTACCTGGCTGGTTGTAGCCTAGAGGGCAAGGTGGGAGAGACAAGTAGGAGGAGAGAGAGAGAAGCCAGAGAGAGGCAGCAGTTGAGCAGTAGATCCAGAGAGAGGCCGGAGCTGGGAGTGCGGGAGATGAGAAAGATGAAAGATTGAATAAACGGCAACTAATCAGCAACCAACTTGGTACTCGTTCTTCCTTCGCCTGTCCTTGACCACCAGCCCTCCCGATCCAGCCCATACACCGAGGTTCCAGAGCACCGAACGTGGGCGGTGAGGAACAGTCGCCCGGAGAGCCCGCGAGTGCACTCGCCCCTCGGCGTTCTTTAGTTTTTTACAGACAACATTTTACCAAAACTCTTCAGTGCCACCCTCGAGAACATCTTTTGATGTTCCATGGAATCTAGTCGGTAACAACTCCAGTCCAGCAGTCGTCTCTAAATCACATTCCATGTCAGCCTTGGCAAATCAAACAGTGTCCCTTGATTCTTGATCATCGACGGAGGTCAGAACTCTGGATTCCTTCTCTCACTTGAGTGAAATGTGATATTCCAAGCATAGCTCTTTTGATTCCCCTTTGGGATACTCGAATAGCATTCTCATCCTGTTTTTGTAGGGCCCAGGCCTCTGAGGCATATGTTAGTGCAGGAAGAGCTGTGTTGTCGAAAAGATGTACCTGGAGCCAGAGGTTGTTTGTCCTCTTAACCACTTATTTGATGCTCTTGAAGGCGTTCCACGCTGCTCTCTTCCTCCTGCACAGTTCTGGCGCCAAATCATTCCTCATGTTGAGTTCTTAACCTAGGTACACATAGCTGCTGCATTCAGAGTTGTTCATTCCATTGAGAGCAAATGGAACGTCAGGGACTAGTTCGTTTTTCATGAACATTGTCTTGGTGAGATTCAGATGCAGTCCAACCTTTCAACACTCATGCTCAAAGTTGGCCAGCATTTGTGCCACTTGGCTAATGTTTAGTGTTATTAGAACAACGTCATCAGTGAAGCAGAGGTGGTGTAGTTGCCGATCATTTATCTTCACTCCCATTCCTTCCCATTCCAGTCACCGAATGATGTTCTTGAGGTGGCACTGAAGAGTTTCGGTGAAATGGTATCACCCTGCCAAACCCCTCTCTTTACGTCGATGATCACTTCCTTGTAGAATGGTGAGATCCTGATGGTGAATCTGTAATACAGCTTGCGAAGGATCCTGATGTACCGAGTTTGAATACCCTGGTTGGCTAGGACTTTGATGACTGCTTCAGTCTCAACTGAATCAAAGGCCTTCTTTAAATCGACAAACATTAGATAGACCGGCATCTTGAACTCTTGTGAAACTTCAATGAGCTTGGTCACCATGTGGATATGGTCGATTGTGCTAAATCCTTTTAAGAACCCAGCTTGCTCGTATGGGTGTCCTTCATCTAGTGTTCTGCCTATTCTATTCAGGATGACTCGAGTGAACAACTTGTAGATGATAGACAACAGGCAGATTGGGCCATAGGTGCCGATGTCATGGATGTCTCCTTTCTTGTAACAACATAATGGTCCTGCTGGATTTCTATTGGGACCTAACCTTGAATTCAGACAGGTAGCGTGTGAAGAGCCGAGGCAGTGTACTGCCGAGTACTGGTGGCAGATTCTTCAGGTATTTGGGTCTGACCTTGTCTGGACCAGGTGCTATATGCGTCTTTACCGACGAAATGTTGTGGTGGATTTAGGAAGGAAGGACATTGGGAACAACATATCCATCTTGCGGAATTTGGTATGTGGGCAGGTGGATGTAGCTGTCGAGGAGCTCCGAGTAGAAGTCGTGAATAATCCTCTCCATTGCCCTTCTGGAAGATGTGATAGATCCATTGGGACATCGGAGGGCAGTCATCTTTGTCCTGTAGTTGGCCAAGGACAGGCGAGCATTGCGAATACTTTTCCTGGCTTCTGCTGCATCGGCCAACATTGCTGCTCTTCTCTCTTTGAGGTCTTCCTTTATCGCTTCTCTGCACAGCTTTGCAAGCTCAGACATTAGCTTGTGATTGCCTGAGGCTCATGCAAAACCATGTTTGCGAATGAACTCGAGAGTTTCCAAAGACAGGTGTCTGTTTGTGGCTTTTCCTCTCTCAGCATTCCTCACACAGTCATGGAGCTTCTGAACCAGTCGATTTTATTCCTCATTGATGTTGTCAATGACAGCATCTTCCCACATTGCCATAATAGTGCCAAAGAGCTCCCAGTTGGTGGTAATTCTGGGGGTTCTCTTATTAAAATTAAACTTTGCAGTCCTTTCTCCCCTCTCTGTGAAGCAGAATTTTCATGGAGACGCTGGTTTGATCCTGTTTGGAATTTTGGGACAATAGTGAATTCGGTCAGGCAAAACCATCAATTGAATATGATGTGGTCAATTTTGTTGTGAAACTGTCCACTGGGAGACTCCCATGTCCAATGTTCAGATTTGGCCTTCTGGAACTGTGAGTTACCATGGATAGTCTTGGTCAACATGATGAACTCAATCTCTCACCGTGTTCGTTCCATTCTAGGCCATGGGTCCCCATGTGGAGTTCTTTGGGTGACCTTCTCAGTCCTATATTGGCATTAAAATCACTGACAATGATCTTTTAGAAGGTGTGGTCTTCTTCTTTTTTTAACTTCTTCAGCTCCATGTAGAACTTTTCAATTTCTTCTTAATAGTCGTTGAATGTTGGTGCATAGGCATAGAAACTGCCGGCTGTGAGTCACATGTACTCAAGTGTAATCGTCTGACTTGGTTTGTTAAGCATTCGAATGAATCAATGGTCATGGCCAAATTCCTGTTGACAAGGACACTGACATCACCAATGTCTCTATTGTTGCATGTTCCGAGGAATAGTTCTTCTCCAGTGTCGAAAATGGTGCAATGTGATTGATGCCTTCTCGTCTTGGTCAGAACAATGATATCGTATTTGATCTTCCATGCTTGCACCATCAGGTCCTCGATGGATGCTTCTGGTGCCAGCTTATGTGTGTTGAAAGTACAGACAATCATTTTAATCCTTCTTTGTTTTGACAATCTAGTTCATCCCTGAGATTTTATCAGCCTCTCCTTGCTCATGCTTCTTAACGCTGCCGTATTGGGGGCTCTTTCAGTGTCAGGGCAATGAGGCCCATCGTGTTACTGATTTTTGCATATTGAATATGCCACCAGTAGCTTGCCAGGCTCTACCCTGCTGGTGGGATACTCTCGGTAGCTTGCCAGGCTCTCTGAGAGAAACGGAGGAATCGAACCTCTGAGAGGGATGGAGGCTTATAGGCAGCCTCTAATCACCTTTACAGTTGTTTCCATGGTTCACACCATAGTTGAATCCCATCAAGTATGGTGGGGTAATTATGGAAAATGGGTATTAGGTGTCTTATGATGTGTATGCAAAGTGGCCTTGAGTGTGCCGGTGGCTGGGTAGTGGAGGTAGTGGAGTTCCTGGACCTGGTGGGAGCCCTTGTGTCTGAAATGAATAAAAGACCTAAAGGGAGGACACTACAGAAAAGAAAACCAAAGGGAGATAGGTTCTTCAGAAGATGATGAGGTCATTCAACCAGGTTATATCAGCCCCAGGTGGGGCTAGCAAAGGTGGTGGAGAAGAGCCTGGGTAGACAAATTATTACCCTTAAACAATTTTTGGTCATCTAATAATTTCAGTTGCTCAGGGAAAAGAGATTCAAATCTGAATTCTTGGTTTCCATATTCAATTTGAGCATTGATTAAAAAATACATTGATTCTGAATAAGGAAATTTAAAATACATGTTATTTTGAATTGGAAATCAGTCAAATTTCCAACAAAACGTTATCTTCTGCCACCCAACTACTCAGTGAGGACTATACAATGAATTTTCAAATGATTGTTCACAAGATAACAATTGTTATATTCTCTTTTAGGCAGTAATCATAATCAGATGGTGCTCTGTAGAGATTGTTTCTTACAAATTGAAGGTTCATGCTTTCTCATGTGTAAGAACAACTCATATTACATAAAGGACATCCTTTCATGTTTCAGAATGCTGTCAGATCAGCAAATACACACATTTCAGAATATCTTACAATTTTTGTGTACTTAACCTCTTCTCAAACAGCATAAAAACATTTTACAGATTTGTTGCATGAGTATATTAACAATAAACTATCACTCCTCAAGGTGGATATTTTTCATCTTGTTTATATGTAGGGAGCCATTTTAAAATGGCTCCCTACATTTATAGACCCTACTTTTGTTGGGACAGGATAAAGCTGAAAAAAATAAAGCCAAGTACAAAATATATTACCTATATATTTATAGTAAAGGAAATCATAGTTAAAAATAAGATGGGCACTTAATTTTTAATTTTTATTTATTTATATTTAGGGGAACTTATTTTATTTATTTATTTATTTTAATTAGTGAATCACCATGAGGGTGCAGTTACAGATTTACATATTTTCAGGTTTGTGTTTCAGTCATACAATGCTCGAGAACTCTTCCCTCCACCAGTGCCAAGATGGACACTTAATTTTTTAAAATGGTTTACAAATATTAACCTTTGCTTACTGTTATGTTAAATATATTATGGGACAACTTATAATGAAGCATAATGGGGGACTTTACTTTTCAGCTGAAACCAGCACATGTGAAATTAGAACTTCTTTTCTTAAAGTATCTTTTGTCTACATTTGATTTATAAGCAAGGATGCTGCAAGCCTAAGGTGACAAGCGAGTTTATATAATTTGTTTGGGATAATATATTTCATGGGCAGACCTTATTCTCTTGTCATGACAGCCTTTAAAATGCTCATACAAGTGTGTACTCAAGAATACATATGAACAGGTGCCGTGCTTCTGACAGTTTAGTCTTATTAATAGATATTAATGTGGGATTTTAAGTGGCAAATATTTAAGAAAAGAAATTCGAGAGTGATATTATCATATCATTCAGATAAAATATATAGTTTAATTCAATTAGTCCCAACTTTATTGGAATGAAGGCAATTCTGAAAGATATTATTTAAAAACAGTATTTTTGAATTTGTCTTAGAGAAATTATTCTGAAGTATTCAGCTTCTATTCTGTAGAGAGTGAAGAGTTGTTCAAGATTAGATAGAATAGGCTAAACAGTTCAATTAGATTATGCTAACTGCCTCCAAAATTTGAACTGTTTCTTAAAGATTCATTATCTTTTTTTGCTCAAATGTGAGCAAATAGATTCAATGTGATTTCAAAGTTTAATGTGGACCATTGCTTCATTTAGTCATTATAGAATCCAGATTTCTTTCATCAAGTCCTAGGGCCTCAGAGTATTTCATTTTCTTTTTTCTCTTAGGCTCACACTCAGAAATATTCAAGAGGTACTCCTGACAGTGCTGGGGGGAAAATATGGGATGCCTGGGATTGAAGCTGTGTCAGCTGTGGACAAGACAATGCTCTACCCACTGTACTATTCCTTTGGCCCCTCTCAGAGTCTTTCTTGGGGAACTTTATCTAATTTCATGTGTGCATGCAATTTATGAAAGAATGTTTATCTTCTCATATGTTCTCACCAAATTATCTCATAACTGATCCATAGGTCCCACTTGACCACAGAGAATATAAGATTTTTAAAAAATTTTTTATTGAATCGCCATGTGAAAAGTTACAAAGCTTCCAGACTTAAGTGTCAGTCATACAATGATCAAACACCCATCCCTTCACCACTGCACATGTTCCACCACCACAAACCCCAGTATACCCCCAATTCCAGCCCCAACCCCCGCTGTGTGGCTGATTATTTTCACTTTACTTTCTCTTTACTATAATTATATTCAATACTTCAACAGAAAACTCACTATTATTATTTGAAATTTTCCCCCAACAATCAGACCTGCCAAAGAGGCACCATTTGATAATTTGTTTTCCATTGCTGATAATGAAGAGTATATGAGGTTTTGGATTTCTGGTAGTTTAATAATCAAGTCCAGAGAAATTTCTGCCAGAAGTCACATCATTGCAAGCTCGTACCTCTGTTTAGTGGACCTTATAAGATGGCGGTTGCCACACCACCAGGAAAGGAAAGGTTGAGAGAGAAAAACCTTTCCCCTTCAAGGGCAGCATGTGGCTGTAGCTTAGTTCACAGTCTAGAGGCATTTCTGCAAGAAGCTGCTGGGTGCCGAAAGTAGTTAGTTGGCCTCCAGGATCATGGGTGTTCAGGAACAGAAGGCTGCTCAGGGTCACATCTGGGCAGAGAGTGGTGCCGGTAATGCCCCCCATCCTAAGAACATAAGATTTTGAGTGTGAGCAAAATAGCACAAATAATTTCTGAGAATAGCACCAAAAAGAATTGTTGAAGGATGTGAAGCCAAATAAGTGTGAGGCCAATTAAAGAATAGGTTATTTAATTCTGGAGATACAGCTAGGGCAAAAAGTTCTTAAGTCTTATTTCACTTAGCATGATACTCTCCATGACCATCCACTTATAAGCAAATTTCATGACTTCATCTTTCCTAATATCTGATTAGTATTCCATTGTGTAGATGTACGAATGGTTCTTTAATCAGTCGTATATTCTGGGGCACTGAGGTTATTTCTAGATTCTACTTATTGTGAACAGTGCTGCAATGAACATAGGGGTGAAAATGTCATTTCTACTGTGCTCTTTTGCACCCTCGGGATATATTCCCAAAAGTGGTATTGTGGGATTATATGGAAGCTCAATTCTATTTTTTTAAGAAATGCCCATTTTTTTTTCCCAAAAAGACTGGACCTGTCATCATTCCCAACAACAATGAAAGAAAATCCCTTTCTCCAAATATGTGTGGCAGCACTGGTTGCTCTTGTTCTTTCTGATGTCTGAGGGACAGACATAGAATGACTGCACTTACTTGTGGAATATAAAACAACATAATATGAGACTGATACCCAAGGACAGTAGATGCAAGGGCCAGAAATATTGCTCCATGTTTGGAGGCCTGCCTCATGAGGGGGGTTGAGGGGGTTGGAGAAGGCAGCTGGAATAGAGAAGGGATCACTAAGTCAATGATATTTGAAGGGATCAATTGTGATGGGAGATGTGTGCTGAAAGTAGATAAAGGCCCAAACGTGATAGCCTCTCAGTATCTGTATTGCAAACCATAATGTCCAAAAGTAGAGAGAGAATATGGGTGAAATCATCTGTCTGTCATTGGGATGGGCAGAGGGGTGATGTGGGGGCAATACTGGGAACATAGGTGGTGAAAATGTGCACTGGTGGAGGGATGGGTGTTTGATCATTGTATGACTGAAAATCAAACATGAAAGCTTTATAAGTGTTGCTCACGGTGATTCAATTAAAAATAACTTCTTAAGTCATAATTCTATTTAGAATCTTGAAATAGAAGTGATAACATTCTATTTCAAAAAATAATGTGATAATATTGCTTAGAATATTATCTTGCAGACAATGATAAGACAAGGTACTTCTTATCAGATTATATGTGTTTTTAGCCTTGGTTTATACTTGTTCACCACAGATCACAATGGCAGAGAAATATAAGAAATTACTTGAGTTCAGAATTGCATTTTCAGTGCTAGTAAGTTAAATAGAATTGGACTGAGGAGACAATGGGTTTGGAGAAAGAGGCTGGGGAACAGTGGTGGAGGGATCTTGAAACATTGTTGAAAAGTTCATCGCTGTAGCATCACTGCAATAATAATTGTAGTGAAACTATAAACTATGATAGTGCAATAAAAATGTAAGCTGAAAAACTACCAAGATTGTTTATCAAAGCTGAAAGTCTTGGGTATGAAAAATAAATAGCAGTACTGTTTTAGGCACTGAGGTTGAGAAAAGGATCGCTACTTAAACAGGGTATTTGAATGACTGGGGTTAAAAAGCTGTTTTATTATTTTTGTAAAATCACAATTACATGAATTTGAAAGAATGCAAACATTAAACAAGGAGCAAGTTCGAGACTGTTTGGAAAGATAGCAATGCAATATGAATTTGTTCTCCTATAAGCACAGGACGTTGTTAGGGTCTGTTTTCCTGTTCACATCAGGTGCTATACTTGAAAAGTTTGAAATTTGTGAACCCAAGATCACATAATTTACTTCCTATAAACATAATTTTACTTATAGCTAATATATTACATAAAGATAATTATGTAATTTGATCCACTCTTTCTTTATATCTGCACATAAGTAGATATAGAAAATATCATTGCCTTGGATTATTCACTTAATTTTTCTTCTGCTTTGTGATTTGAACACAAGGCTTTGCTAATGTAAGCGAAATTTTCTTCAAAGACTTCAGATTAAAATATCAAAATATTTTGATAATACAGAAGGAAATAATACAGATGCAACAATATAGATAATACAGCAGGAAAGGCACTTGCCTTGCTGTATTTGGGCTCAATCTCCAGCACCCCATGTGGTCCCCTGAGCCAAGCAGGAGTGATCCCTGAGCAAAGATCCTGGAGTAAGACCTGAGCACAGATGGTGTTTTCCCCTCAAAAAGTAATAGAAAAATAAATAAGATATCAAAGTGAATGGTTCTTTATGTGTCTGAAACAGGCTGTAATAGTCTAATATTTGTGTTGTTTGTTTTGTTTTCTTTTTGGGCCACACCTGGTTGTGCTAGGGAGTTACTCCTTGCTCTGTACTCAAGGATCACTCCTAGAAATGTTCAGGGGACCATAAGGGATGCTGGGGATCAAACCTGGGTAAGCCACTAATGCAGTCTTTTGAAATGCTCTACCCACTGTACTATTTGATCTGGGTCCCAGTAGTCTAATATCCCTGGAATCCTATCAATTCTCTCAGTTTGCACTAGTGAAACAGGTTATTTGCAAAAATTGCCAAGGAGTTGCTTGACACTCAGATTTTTCCTTGCACTGATTGTATCTGCCTGAAGAATTTGGGTTCTCCACTATTGCACTTGAAATTTTGTGCTTGTGTCTCTTAGATAGCCCCAGTTTTGCACCAAATAGGAAAGGTGAATCTGGTCAAACGTGGACCCTGACTTAATTTTTGAGTCCAAAAGTACTCTTGGAAGGGAGCAGTGGTAATGCAATATTCCCCTCCACAATAACAATCTACATTCTGACTTTTAGATTCATTTGTTTCCAACAGTGTTAGTTTCTCCACTTTTAAGCATCTGATCAAATGTTCTCTCTGGTTTAGACTGTATACATTTCCTTAACTCATAGACAAGGGAGTTCTGGAAAGAAATTTCTGATACATAAAGTATTATAGAAAGAAACTATAACAAAGTTGAGCACAGGAGATTTATAAGATTGGAATAAGAGTCTTTATGAATGGCTCAGATGAAGATATATTTATATGTTAACTATACTAACAATTCAGAGGAAGTAGGTTGGTAGTAGGTAGTTGGCTAAATCCTGATTTATGCTTGAGGCATAAAAAACATTCAAACCTGTGCTCTTTCTGTTATTTAGTACTCAATTTAATAATTTAATACATACACACTCAGTAAAATTTTACCCTTCTAATAACATTGTGGGGCTGGAGCAATAGCACAGTGGATAGGGCATTTGCCTTGAATGCGGCTGACCTGGGTTCCATTCCTCCGTCTCTCTTGAGAGCCCAGCAAACTACCGAGAGTATCCCGCCTGCATGGCAGAGTCTGGCAAGCTACCCATGGTATATTTAATATGCCAAAAACAGTAACAACAAGTCTCACTTGGAGACATTACTGGTGCCAGCACGAGCAAATTGATGAGCAACAGGATGACAGTGATACAGTAATACAGTGAATAACATTGCCTATTTTGAAATACAGGGGAAAACCTGAAAGCATTGTTTCAAAATGCTTATACTTTTTGGGGGAAGACACATAGTATGATAATTAGGAAGGAAAATTATATTTATACAGTTTTTATTTAGTTTCTTTTGTAAGAAACTGCTTCTTTACTGTGAGAACAATAGCTGGCCATATGTATGATGTCTCTGAAAAGAAAAATATTGCATTCATCTTGATATCCTGAGTACCTACTGCATAAGAGGTTCCAATAGTATTATGAATTAAGCTATGCTGCTTCTCCTTCCCCTAATGCAATCTCAATCCCTATTATTGTTACTATTATTGTTGTTATTTTTATTACAGCTTCAGAGCAAGATTTTCAACCCACAGTTATCAGGACTTTTAAAATATTTTTAATAGCTTCTTAATAAATTATTTCCCATCTGGTTTATTTACTTCATTTAAAGTGCATAGTATTTTGCATTTTTATAAGTCTAATAGGTTCTCTTTGGTAATTTATTGGAATGATGTTTTATTTCCTTTTCACAATTTTAGAGCTGTTATTTATTGTTTCCGCCTCTCCTCTCCCAACATCGAGGACATCTGTATTTTATGATATTATATTCATGGTTCACATTGCTATCTGTGGAGTCTGTTAATGTAGCATCAATAATATGTATTTCAATTGAATTTCTTTCCCTGGCAGCAATGCCAGAGTGGCTCTAAAGAAACAACAAGCAGATGAATAAAAATAAGGATGAGAGAACAGAAAATAATTAAAATTTCTCCTGAAAAGCATGAGAACATTCCTTTTGTGGAGAGTGGGGGAAGCAGTTTACACAAGCTAATTTATATGTAATTGCACACATTAAAAGTATGCATTTGTAATTGGTAAAAATGCCTAAGCACTGATTTTTCCTGTATTATGCATTTTTTTTGGTGTTCACAAAGGGGAAATAAATATTTAACGTTCCTTGTTCATATGCATTTGTGGCAATTATAGTATGACAAATTCAATGTTGAAAGTACGAGTTTATATGTATATTTATGTGTGTGTTTATAGGAGGTGCACACAGTGGGTAAGTAGATACTAACTATAGTTGTTATATAAAATAATACAAAATGAGCATTATGTATTTGCCCTCAGGTTGTTTATTTCTTCATTAAAGATTGACACTTGTTGTTTCAAAAGTCTCCTGGTGCCAAACTAAAATTATCACACAGTTAATGATCATTCTTCTGCTCTGGACCCCAGACGGGGCCAACAACACCGGGGTGCCAGACGGAGAAGGTACAGCCAGCACGCCTTCTCCAGATGGAGCCCCGGTGACACTAACACGGCTCCGGTATAGAAAACTGGACATCTCCAAACCACAGGTGGTGGGGGGCACTGGAACAGGGCGGTGCCAGCCCAGTTTCCAATTCACCCTGGCGCAGGGAGTCACACCCTTGACCTGTCCTGGCACCATCCTGCCACAATCAGCAGTGAAGAATCCCGGCCATTCCGCAGGCCAGAGAATGCTCTGGACCTTAGACTGGGCCAACAACACTGGGGTGCCAGACAAAGAAGGTACAGCCAGCACGCCTTCTCCGGATGGAGCCCCAGCAACACTGAGCTTCTACTAACACGGCTCTGGTATGCGGGACTGGAATTCTCCAAACTGTGTGGTACTTATGTGGCTACGCGACCTTTCCTGATATACAAAATATATGCTCTGGAATGGCTCTGCCACTCCTGAGCGTCCATTATCCTAGAGGCACATAAACCAATCTCAGAATGCAGCGGCTGCTGCCAGACATACTCCTGGACTCTGAACTAAGTTACGGCCTCGTGCAGCCCCGGGAGGGGAAGGGTTTCTGTCCCTCGGCCTTTTCCCCCCTACAACAGCCTGGTGACCGCCACCGTTCAGAACCAATTGGACAGAGAGGTAGGAGTTTGCAGTCATGGGATGGGATGCATGGGGAATCTTGCGATGAATGAGGCAGAACCGGCCCTGCAACCTGTCCAAATGAGACCCCGAGCGGTCGCCCATGGACAGCTCCACTGCTCCTGAACAGCCATGATCCCAGTGCCACAGAAACCAATCTCAGAATGCAGCAGCTGCTGGCAGAAATACCTCTGGACTTAATACAAGAATTCCAAATCTGGGTGGCCACTTTTGCGACCGTGCAACATCATATGCTCTTTGTTACAATAGAAAACATACAATCTAATGATGTCATTCCGACAGGTCTGATTGTTGGGGTAAAACACCAAATAATGATAGTGAGTTTCCTGTCAAAATTGAATGTAATCAAAGTAAAAAAAGAGTAAAGTGACAATCATCTGCCACACAGGCAGAGGGGGAATGAGAGGGGTGGTATGCTGGGGTTATTGGTGGTGGAACATGTGCACTGGTGAAGGGATGGGTGTTTGAGCATAGTATGACTGAGACTCGATCCTAAAAGCCCTGTAACTGTTCTCACAGTAACTCAATTAAAAAATTTTTAAAAAAAGTCATTCTTCGTAGGGGTCACAACTTGCAGAAATCAGTGTCCAGGGTCACTCTTGGTGATCAGTCCAATGGTGCAGGCTTCATCTTGCTGCTCAGGCTAGTGGTGCTTAGGGACCACCACAGCCACAGCAGCAGAACTGCAGAGCCATGCTTTGCATCAGAAAAACTTCAGTCTTTCCTCAAATTGCACATGTGTTCCACCTCTTGAGTAATATTCCAGGCTCAGTATATTCTATTCTTTTCAATTAGAGATAGGATAACATTTATTACATGATTATGATCTATAATTACTTAAGTAAAAAAGTGGGGTCACACTTCATTTAAAATTAAACTAATTTTAATAAAGTAAGATTTAATTTTGACTTATATAAATATGTTTTATCTATTTATGTCTAGGTCTTAAGTAAAGATATTGTATAAATGAAATAACTACATGGAGCTAGAGCAACAATACAGTGGGTAGGGCATTTGCCTTGCATGCTGCCAAGCTCGGTTCAATCTCAGACATCCCACGTGGTTCCCTGATTGCCACCAGAAGTAATTCTTTGAGTGCTGAGTCAGGAATTACCCTTGAGAATAACAAGATGTGGCCCCAAAACAATAACCAAAAAAATAAATTATTGTAAATTACAGTTCCATTGGACCGGAGCAATAGCACAGCGGGTAGGGCAATTACCTTGCATGGAGCTGACCTGGATTTGATTCCTCCATCCCTTCTGGGGAGCCCGGCAAGTTACCAAGAGTATCCTGCCTGCACAGCAGAGCCTGGCAAGCTACCCGTGGTGTATTCGTTATGTCAAAAATAGTAACAAGTCTCACAATGAGACGTTACTGGTGCCTGCTCAGGCAAATCCATGAACAATGGGAGGACAGTGCTATAGTGCTACAGTTTCATTATGTTTTTTAATATATGATTACTGGATCACTGGATCACTGTCATTCTGTTGATCATCCATTTGCTCAAGCAGGTGCCAGAAACGCTAACTCTGAGATTTTATCAGTCTCTCTTTACTTGTTCTTCCCAGTGGTGCTGCATTGGGGGCTCTTTCAGGGTATGGGGAATGACACCCATCATTGTTACTGTATTTGTCATATCGAATACACCACGGAGAGCTTGCCTTTCCTAAAACTTCAATAATTTTTAGTTTCTCTTTCATTCTAATTAACAAGAACCTAATCAAGCAGGTAATTGTCAGGTAGAATCCTTCTGTATATTTATGTGTGCTTGGGGGCCACTACATCCAGTAGTGTCCAGGGCTTACTCTGGGGTCTACGTTCAGGAATCACTACTGGTGGGGCTCCAGGGATCACATGGCGTGCTGGGAATAGAATCCGGATTGGTCACATGCACTGTGCTATATTCCCAGCCACAGTCTTTGCACATTTTACTTTCATTCTTTTATAGTTACCTCAGCTACAACTAATTCATAAAATAGCTCATTATATGAAATATTTTTACTACATCTTTCAAAATATAATAGATTTTTAGAAATAAAAAATAGCTACATTTTTTCATTTTCTATTTCATTTGATCCGCATAATATTTAGATCAATTATTTAATTTGCAATTTTAAATGACATGAAGTTATTTAGAACTTGTTATGACTGACTTAGTTAATTATTTTATAATATAAATAGTGGAAACAAAAATTAGTGTTAATCTGTTGCCTGACCTATAGATAACCCTTTCTAAGAAACACTTAGGTGCTTCACAGAAGGAATTAAAAATAGCTTTGTAGTTATGAACTCTGTTGTGTACTGAACTGTGTTTTCTCAAAATTTAGATGTTGATGCCCTAACCCTCAGTGTGTATTTGTAGATAAACCCTTTTAAAAGAGGTAATTAAGGTTAAATGATAACAGAGGTGGAGAGTCCTTACGGCATCATGGTGAGTGGAGGGTCTCAGTAAGGCTGGTGACCTCTAGCGGAAGAAATAAAGACATCAGCAAATGACTGACAGAGTGGCCTGGTGAGGACACAGTGAGAAGGCAGCCTTCAGAATGAGATGTCTCCCTGAAAGCAACTTTGCTGGCACCTTGTTTTAAACCTTATCGACTTTTGGTTGATAATATTTACCACCACCCCCTTTCTAGGTGCATTATTTTTTATTTTATGCTCTAAAAAAGAGGAGGTCACATTCAGCATTGCACCTGTCTTACTTCTTTCTGGCTCCACACTCCAAGATTTCTCTTGGCAGGCTCACATGACCAAATGGGGTACCGGGGTTTGAATCTGGGTCAAGCGCAATCAAGGTAAGTGAGTGCACTGTTCATCATATTATTCCTCCAACCCCTGGTATAATTGTATTCATTATTTATTTTTATTGTAGTTTAGGTAATGGTTAAAATAGTGTTAAGCTTCATGAATTTATTTTAAAAAGTTTTTGTTCCGTTCCACCACCAGAGCGCCCCACACTCTTCACCAGTCTCTATATATACACCACTTCCATTCTGCCACATCCTTCTACTCACCTACTTCCTCTACTGCTCAGTTTTGCAATTGTATCCACAGGTTTGTCATTATTTGATATTGTCCATTCCATTTTTTTAAATATACTACAGGTCAGTGCAGACATAAGATATTTACTCTTCCTCTCACTAATTTCACGTAACATGCCCTCCAGTTTCTTCTGTCAAGTTGAAGCAAATGACAAGATTTCATCTTTTCTTCCAACTACATAGTATTCCATTGAGTACATATACCACAACTTCATCATTCAGTTATCTTTCATTGAGCATTTGAGCAATACCCTATTGCATTTAGAGCTAAATGGACAAAGAACTGCATACATTTTTTTGATTTTTTTGAATTAATTTATTTTGTGCTTTTGTGAAAAAAATGACAAAAAATAGGATTTCTGAGTCATATGGAGCTCTATTCTTTGTTTAAAAAAGTCCTCATAGTTTTTTTCCATAGAGACTGACTATGTTTTCCCTCGAGGCAAACATTATTCCCAAGTGGATGAGAGTTCATTTCCCCCACATCTTTATCATCTTTATCAGTACTGGTTATTTCCAGTTTTTTTCCAACTAGACTATTCTCACTGGTGTGAGATGATGCCTTATTATTATTTGATTTGCATTTACCTGGAAATGAGTGACACTAAACATTTTTCATACTCCTACTGGATAGCCATAGGTTCTCTTTGGGGAAAAGTCTGTACTTCACATCGCCCTCATTTTTTTGGATGACATTTTTATTTTTGTTCTTTCTGAGCTTTGTGAGTGACTTATATATTCTCAATATTAGCTCTTTAACATATGTGTGGCATACAAATATTTTCTTCCATTTGGTATAGTTCCTTTTAATTTTAATCCAAGGTCCTTTTTCTATGTAAAAAATTTTAGTTTAATGTTTAAAAACAAAAATTTGTTTTCATAGTTTGAGAAGATATACGGGTCTAGGATAAATTACTGGTAAAAGAGAAAGTTAAAAAATTATTAGATGCATTTTTATTTCAAAATAAACTTTTTTGATATTTAGTAAAGTGTAAAGTACACTAAATATTAAAGGAAGTAAAATAAATGATGGAGAATGCAAATGATGTAGATTCAAATATATGTAGCTATTTGCATATGAGTGAAGTAATTATGTGTGCACACAAAGGAAATATTTAAAAGTTTTTTCTTAGTGGAGTCTTTCAAAGTAGGGCAATTTATAATCTTCATAAAATTGAAGATTGTAATTTTTGAAATTCAGAAGTTATCCATTATCTGCTGTAATGTTTCGATTTATATTCATTTTTTAAAGGGTAGGCAAGATATCCCAGTTCTGCCATTCACTATTGAGTGAGCTTTGATAATTTATTTCAATTTATTTTAATCTATTAAACACATTGATAATAATGTTCATATTCTAAACTAATTTTGAATAGTAAGTTTTTAACTTTGATTTTTGCTGCTAAGAGTGCTTGAAATATAAGGAAAGTCAATCATTATTACACTGAAATAAAAGAAGAGAGGTCTGTCTCTAGGCAAAGCATTCTATTCTTTTTATCCATCTCTCATTCTAATTTGCTTCATAAGGCTAGTTCTTTTCAATAGTATAGGTCATATGACTTTTTTAGTCATTGTATGATAACCTAAAAAAATCTCTTGCAATTTATTCACAGAATGGCATTTTAAGAATGACATGTTTCTAAGTGCATTTGGCACTAACGTTTCTCCTTTCCTCAGTTTGATACTCAAAGTTGATTTTCAGTTTGATTCTGCTTCAGGTTCAACGTTCATAGTGGGTAAATAATACTGTGAACCTCTTTTGTAATTCTTGAATCTGTGGATTGCCCTTTGCATTCTTGCTAATTGGTTAGTTTCTTATAGATCCATATTTGGCATTTGAGAGTATAAAAAATGAGTGAGGAGAGCTAACCAAACTAAAAGTTCTAAATTGATTTTAACATTGACCTGGCTAAGGAGTTTTCTGTGCATACTGTTTTTCATAACTGAGTTGTTACCCTGGCCAGAAATTCTGGGATTCTTTGGAGGATCCCTCAGACACTGCTGTACTGCAAGTGTATTTCAACTCGATCTCCTTACTTCTTTTGGTCTCCTACCTCTCCTCTCATCCAGGAAGCTGTTAGGATTCCCTTACCTCCTTTAGTCGCCATTTTGAGTGAGTGGTCCTTTAAAACAACTAAAGCAACAATTTAAATACAACCTGGAAACTCTGGGTCCTTGTCTTGCCTACAAAGTCTGGCAAGTGATTTAAGGGTCGAAAACAGTGAAACTATCATAACATTCTGTCCCACCTTCCAGCCCTCATTCATCTGAGACCACCAAAAAGAGAGGAATTCAATAAATGACAGATCCACTCCGATGTAGTACAGCTGTTTGGAATGTTCCACACCCATCTACAATGCCACGATGGAATTCAGGGCTCTCTTTTCCTTTCCCCAGGTTTATTGCTACATAACTCTGAAGCCCCATGTGTTTTGAAGCTGCAGTGGCAGTGCTTTAGTGCATTGAAAATGTATTGTCTGAAAGATCCAGATCCAGGAGATAATTAAGTCAGTCTGGCTGAAGCATCTGAAGCCAGTTTGTTGGGACTGTGAAAGCAACAGTTTGGGTGAAAAACAAAGAGTTTCTGAATAACATTGACAACACCATAGAGGAATAACTGCAATGTCCACCAAAGGCAGAATGTTAAATTCTGAATGAAATGATACTACAGTGGTTCTGAAAATAGCTTGTCTGATCAGGAACTTCTATAATTATATAAGACTGTGAAATAATATTATGTTTAGATTTGTATCGCTATAAGTACCTTGCCTCCAAGTAAGTTGCTAATGCAATATTGTTTATTTTGTTTCATATATTTCAGAAATATGGGTCATTTATGGGTAACCCAAGAATAATATACAAAGAAAACAGTGGTAATATGAAGATTAATACAATTGTAATTCTAGATGAATCAGAGGTTTTAAGTAATTTCCAGTTAGATGCTTAAAAAAAGTTATACCAGTGTTTAGAATAACAAAATTTCTGTTCCTAATAATCTTAGTGTCACCGAAGAAAATTAAAGTAACTTAGTGAAACTTTCAGGTTTTTCCAGATTTCCTACGGGAAAATGACTAAATCCATAATAATATATCACTTGAAATTAATCTGCCAGTAAATAAATTAGTTCTATAACATTTGGCCAGCAAAAAACTGCTATGTAAAGAAAAATCTTTATGGTGTTGAGGTGAGACTAAAAGGTTAATGTTATCCCCAGCCATCCCATGTGCCCAAACTCAGCTCCTCTAGCCATTAGATCTTGATGGCATATTTTTAGATAGATAATTTATTGCAGCTATCTTGTTTTCTTGCCCGCATGCCTGGCTGTCTTCCCCGGGGCCCCTCGGAGGGGATGGGCTCCAGCTTTCCTCCCCACCCCGAGCAGAGCTCCCTGAGGCCACAGAACACTGGAACATAGCCACAGCCATGCTCAAGGCTCTTCTCCACACGTTTGGATGAACCTCAAGCACGAGGTACTGGCAGAGGAACCCAGGTGTGTGTAATCCCATCAATGGCCAACATCCAGAGAGTTAAAAGCAAGCTCCCAGAAGAGATATCTTATAACCTACCTCTCCCTCTGGGAGAAACTAGCAAGCTACTGAGAGTTTCCTGCCCACCTGGGACAGCCTCGCAAGCTTCCCATGGTGTATCCATATGCCAAAGCCAGTAACAAGCTGGATCTCATTCCCCTGACCCTGAAAGAGCCTCCAATGCTGCATGGTTGGGAAGGCCGAGTGGAGGGAGGCTTCTAAAATCTCAGGGATAGTACAAATGGAGAGGTTACTGAGCCCTCTCAAAAAATTCGACGATCAACTGAATTTCATGACATTGTGACATCTTGTTTTCTTAGCATCAACTTAGTGTTTTCTCTTCACGGTGTTATGGCTTATTTCTAGAGCATAATAGGGAAACATAAAATCTCGGATCTGTAATTTTCTTGAGTGGAATTTGTTATCAGATGACAGGATCCCTTGTATTAGTCAGCAGAATGTTATATATAACGTATGTAACATTAAGACTTACTCTTCCTATATGGGCTGGAGCCCTACCACAGCAGATAAAACGTTTGCCTTGCATGTGGCTGACCAGAGTTCGATTCTCAGCCCCTCTCAGAGAGCCCAATAAGTTATCAAGAGTATCTCACCAACATGACAGAGCCTGGCAAGCTATACGTGACTTGTTTGATATGTCAAAAACAGTAACAACAAGTCTCACAATGGAGACGTTACTGATGCCCGCTCGAGCAAATTGATGAACAACGGGATGACAGTGCTACAGTGCTATTCTTCCTGTATAGTAGGTAGACAGGAAATCTTTTCATACTGATCACCCCTCCTTCCTTCCCCCCTTCCTTCCCTCCTTTCTTCCCTCCCTCCTTTCCTTCCTCCCTCCCTCCCTCCCTCCCTCCCTCCCTCCCTCCTTCCCTCCCTTCCTTCCTTCCTTCCTTCCTTCCTTCCTTCCTTCCTTCCTTCCTTCCTTCCTTCCTTCCTTCCTTCCTTCCTTCCTTCCTTCCTTCCTTCCTTCCTTCCTTCCTTCCTTCCTTCCTTCCCTTATATGGAGAGAGTTATACCTAGAAATTCTGGTGAGATGACAAAATTACTCTTAGTAATTCCTTTTTGTCAAAAGAGGATTTGAGTTTGGAGCCACATTCAAAAGTTCTTAGAACTTACTCCTGGCTCTGTGATCTTGGTCTTCAAAGGACCATATGTGGGGCCAGAGACTGAAATCAGGTTAGTCCAACGCAAGTGCCTTACTCACTGTGCTATGTGTCTGAGACCAATTCCTATTACTACTTAGCCTAGCAGGGTAATGTGCTTCTTGGTCCTGAGCCCATGGGTGTGCCTGTGCCTGGCCTAGGAACCTGGGTGCTGAGCATTCACAGAACATTTGAGCCCTTTGAGCTAACTAACTCCTCCATTGTATTCTTGAGTGAAAATTATTGATAAATGACAGACCACTCTGTCTTGGCATTTGTCAGTAAAATGGCTTCCTATATTCATCCATTGTGCACTCAGGGATATAGCCTCTTTATTCAATTATTCAATCATTTTACTGAAAACTTGGAGGGTCTATTTGTTACAGAACATAATAAAAATGTAAATCCACTTCCATTAATAAATAACAGAACATATGTGTCTGTTTTCCAGCAGCTAGCAGAGTTAAGAGAGTATGCATGTTGTTCAAGATTAGGTAAATCACTGCAGACAAGGAAAATTACGCCATAGCTTATGTGATCAGATCAAAACAACAGTCATTTTCTCCACCAATGATTCCTATTAAATGGATTGTATGCTAACAGTTTCCAATAATGAGTTGGGTTTAATAAATTATGTACTCTTCATAACTTTTTAATGTACATTCTTCCAAGACTGGCCTGTCCCCAGAAGGGAATTTATCAAACGGCCTCTGCACATCAGAAATAAAAGCAAAATGAATGAAATTGGAGTGCTGAAGCATAACTAGTGGTAATGGGATTGGTCTTGCTTCACTTTCTCTGTCACCTGCTAGACATGAGAAATCTCCACAAGTGGTTCAGTGTTATCTTTTCTCCTGAGTCTTTGTTTTTCCCGTACGTATTAGATATTGACTATAGGCAACAACAGGATAGTGTTTGTGATTGATCTGTGTACTGCTCTGTTGCACCAAAAAATTTTAAAAAATACAGCACACAAAAATAAGCCTGCTGAGAATACTCATAGACGCAAACACAAAGTATGAGAGATCATAGACAACTCAGTCAACAAATCTTTTACATCTTTTTAATTTTTAATATAGCACAAACACTTAGGGGGGAATGATATGTGTTATTACAGGCTCTTTGACTCTTGAGAAATGGAAATTTTAAATAAGTTAAGCTTTTTTTCCCAGACAAAGTATACGTTGGAAGGGTCATGTGTTAGAGGACAAGGAGGTCTTCTTGCAACATAATAGCTCCCTGAAGGGAGCATGGTTATGTTTTGGAGACCATGGAAGGTGCCAGGGATTGAACTCAGATCTGTCACTCATGTGCAAGATAAGCATCTTACTTGTTGTACAATCTCTTTGATTCCTGCATCTATTTTCATCAGGGATATTATTCAGTAATTTTTTTCAGGGGCAGGAGGGTGACTTCTCTCTTTCTCTCTCTTATATCTGGGCAATGTTTGCATCATAAACACTACTTGAAAGAACTTCTATCTTTTCTAATTTGGTGGACAAGCTTGAAAAAAGTGATAACACATTTTTTTCTTGAAGAGTTGGTAATACTCATGAATAAACCAGTTTGGATCTGCTTTCAGTTTTGTTTGTAATTGACCTGTTCAGATTTTCTGTTTTCTCAACTTTGGGAAAATGTAAGATTACAAATATTCTTTTACTTTTGTCTGGATTTCTCAATTTAGTAGCAGAGCTTCTTGAGTAGTTTCTTATGATCTCTTATATTTTTGCTGTATCGATTGCACTATTTATTTAGATTTTCTCCCTTTTTTCTTTTCTGAGTCTAGCTAAAGAATTATAAACCTTTGTTTTTCTTTCAAAGAACTATTTCTTAGTTTCATTGATATTTTGCATTATTTCTTGATGTCTACTTTGTTTATTTCACCTCTATTTTTTATTATCTTATTTTTACCCCGATTTTTGGTTTCATTTACCATTTCTTTTCTAGTTCCTTAAATTGTGAGATTAAATCGTCTATTTGAGCCTTTTCTTATTTTCCTGATGTAACTCTGCATTGTTTTGAATTTGTCTTTCACTATAGCTTTTGCTTCATCCAAGATATTACAATAACTTGTTTCTTCATTTTTATTTTCTGGAGTTATTTTATTTATTCTTGGATTTTATTATTGATGTAATTACTTTTCATGTTTTTTATCTCCAGATGTTTGAGTTTTCTTCTGCATTATTTTTTAGTTACCATCTACCTTTATAGCAGTGTAATATAAAAGAAATTTTATATTATATTTATCCTATATTAAGCTGCTCATGATCAGGTTTCAGCCATACAATGGCCTAATATCCATCTCTCCACCAGTATACATTTTCTACTACCAATGTTCCCAATTTCCCTCACACTGCCCACCCCCCACCCTCCAGCCTGTTGCTATGGAAGGCACTTTTCTTTCCTTCTTTCTCGCTCTTCTCTCCCCTCCCCCCTCTCTTTCCCCTTTTCAACATTATGGTTTGCAATACAGGTATTGAGAGATTATTATGTTCGTTCCTTTATCTATTTTCAGCATGCAGCCCTTATTCAGAGTGATTATTTCCAAGTATCTATGTCATAGTGGTCCCTTCTACCCCAACTGCCATCTCCCCCAGTACTTATAGCAAGCTTCCAAATGAAGACCAATCCTCGTGGCCATTGTTTCTACTGTCCTTGGGTATTTATTCATGCTATGTTCTTTTTTGTTTGTTTGTTTTTTCTTTCTTTGACTAATTTTTTGCTGTTCATATCTCTCTAGGTCTATTAGATATTTCTTAATATATTTTGGTATTTCAAGAAGGATTCTTCACAGACTATATATGTGTATGCCAAATGTATCATTCAATATGTGATAATATTGAGATAAAACATTTTTTAAGTGTAGTGGTTGGTATAGCAGATTAATTCTATTTACACTTGCTATTTCCTTTTATTTTTTTTGCTTTTTGGGTCACACCTGGTGATGCTTAGGGGTTACTCCTAGCTCTGCACTCAGGAATTACCCCTGGAAGTGCTCAGGGGACCATATGGAATCCTGGGAATAGACCCTGGGTCGGCTGTGTGCAAGGCAAATGCCATACCTGCTGTACTATTGCTCAAGCCCCGAATTTTTTAAATAAAATGAATTATATGTTTATTTTATCAGTACTGCTAAAACAAAATCAGGGACAATTTGTCTCTAAAACCCTTTTTAATCCTTTTAACCATGTCACTTGAATGCCATTCTAAATTATTAGGTAGAAATACACAAAAATGGTCCAGGTATTATATGTGAGTCACTTTTCTACCAGTACATCTTTCTTTCCTACTCTTTCCCTATTACCTGCCTGTATGTAAAGAAGATATAACTACCAAGAAGAAGCTAGGGCTATAGAGGAAACAGTGAATTCTATTGACTCATCTGAATGAAAGATAGGTAAGAGATACTTTTCTTCTAGCTTGAGACTTTGATATGGAACATTTTTAAGAAAGTAGTAACTATTTAATCTTAGTATATTGTGTGCTAGACTGGATTCCTTTGGATTTATGACAGTGTCTGACTTTAAATTACTTAGAAAGTAAAAATACAATTTTATTGTATTTTATCAAGAAGCATAGATGGTTAAATTTGCATTGATAACAATTGGTGGTTCAGTAATATCAAGAAAGATCCAGATTTTCCATTTTTCCACTCTGCTTCTTAAGCTGACCCACCTCTTGGTTGTAATCTAACTTCTATAGTTCCAGACATTACACAGAGATGATAATGGCCAGAGGGAGTAAAATGATATTTTTCCTTAAGTCTCATTTTGAGAAACAAAGAAACCTTTTCCACAAGTCACCCTCTACACTTTTTTTATGCTTCATTTCTCAGAAATGTATCACATGTATATCCATCAGCCAATCATTTGAAAGGGCAATGATATAGACTAATCAAGTTTCAATATTTGGGAATTTAAATCTTTTCTGAAATATATGGTCAGTAACAGTTGAATGAAAACTTTTTAAGCATAGAAGAATAGGAGGCTGGCTCTCATGCAGTCAGTATTATAGATACAGATCATTTAAAGTTTATTGCAGTAAGAAATTGCGGGTATTCTCGTTCCAATCTGGTCAGATAAATAATATCATAATGTACTCATTTAATGATGTCCTTGGGAAAAAAGTTTACAACTCATGCAAATCATACACACAAAGTGAGCAAGATTTAATTTATTTATTATTAAAGGCACATGTTTAATATTTTAAAAGAAGATACTATTGCTGGCAACTTTCTTATTTTCTAGAGCCATCTAAGCATTAAAATTGTAGATGTGGAACACAGGAAAATGATACTTGCTCAACTAGAAAGTCAGAAGAGTGGATGTCTTTATTTAGTTTAGGTTTTGACTGCATAAACAATATAGCATATTTGGATCATAAAAATGAAATCATCTCAGAGGTCAAAAAAAGTCCATTTAAAACTGTCAAAAATAATTCCTTATATCATAAATTAGAAAACCCTGCTTTAGAGATGAAGTGACTTTTATCAAGTCATTGAAAGAATAATTATTTTCTGACAATACTGAAAATGGAATTTTACTTACCTTCATCCTAGAGAAGCCTAAGCTTTGTTTAACATAGTATAGCATACTTCTTCTTTTCCATTTTGTACCACATCCAGTGGTGCTTGGGGCTTACTCCTGGCTCTATACTACAGGATCACTACTTGCAGGCTTGGGGGATTACATGGGATGCCTGTGATCAAACCTAGGTCAGCCCTATTCAAGGCAAGTGCTCTACTCACTGTAATATAACTCTGGCACTAGCATAATGCACTTTGTTCATTTATTTGTCACAAAAACCTTGTGATGTAGATTTTATAAATGCCTCCTTTAATATTAATAAACTTGTGTTCAGATATGGTACACTAATTTATTACCCGGGATTCTTCTCTTAATTTCGGTTTTTGAGGTAAGAGCTAGTGGGATAACAAAACAGGACCAGAACTAATCATGCAGAAGTCACCTGGATGTTTTTTTTTTTTATGGCACAAAACACTGGGTTAATTTTTATTTACCAAAATAAAAGTTTTCTTAACTGAAATACCATTTTTATTGAGGGATAACTTTACTCGTTGGCAAAACAGAAGATAAAATGATGGCATTTTTTTTCATTTCTTACCTACAGATGCTAAATTACCAAAATTAAAGTCAAAGCCCCTTCACTGTCACCCCGTTGCTCATTCATTTGCTCAAGTGGGCAACAGTAATATCTCCATCTTGAGACTTGTTGTTACTGTTTTTGGCATATCGAATATGCCACGGGTAGCTTGCCAGGCTCTGCCCTGTGGGTGAGATACTCTCGGTAGCTTACTGGGCTCTTCAAGAGGGGTGGAGGAATCGAACCACCTGGATGTTTTTATCTTTATGTTAAGAGTCACAAGAGGTAGAAAGCATAGCACCTCAAGTTAGTCTTAATAATTGATAATTTGGCATCTTCCAAGAAATTAAATTAGAAGAAATTTTCCTATTAAGAAATTACATATCATTCTGTATGACTACATTTCAACCTTATACAACCCATGCAAGCCGGTGAGAGCAAAGATTTTCAGAGAATAAAAATTTCAGGATCTTGGTTTTGCTATCTTTGATGGTTGTAAGGAAAAGTCTAATTTTATACTTTTCCTATAAATTCTTAATTTTTCTTTTGTCATAATTTTTCATATCTATTCATTCACACTTGTTTTCAGATAAATACATATAAAGAACTCAACAGTTGACTTGATGCCATGAAGAAAATAGAAATATTAGCCCATTATACTTGAGTAGGGAAGTTAAGACTCTTGCAAGTTTTATAGTTGTTTTTTTTTTTTTTTTTGCTACACCCAGCAATACTCAGGGATTACTCAGAGCTCACACCTGGTGGGTCTTGGGGAACATGTGGGATGCCACGGATTGAACCTAGATCAGCTGTGTGCAAGGCAAGCACCCTGTTTTCTGTATTATCACTCTAGCCCTAACTCTTGCACTTGTGAAACCACAAATTTCATACTTTATAGGTGAGAAATTTGAGGGACAAATCATAGGAAATTCCATTACATTTAATTTTACACCGTACCTTCTTTTGACTGGAGTGATAGCACAGTAGGTAGGGTGTTTGCTTTGCACAAGGCTAAACTGTGTTTGATTCCTTCGAACCTCTCGGAGAGCCCAGCAAGCTACCGAGAGTATCCCGCCCACACAGCAGAGCCTGGCAAGCTACCTGTGGCATACTTAATATGCCAAAAACAATAACAAGTCTCACAATGGAAATGTTACTGGTGCCTGCTCGAGCAAATAGATGAGCAAAGGGATGACAGTGCTACAGTGCAACACTGAATAATCTATACTTGTGCCTTGTCTACCATATTGACTATTAATATTGATTAGCAGGAAAACACATATAGCAAGAGCAAAGTTACATGCAATACAAAGCAACACACTGAGAATCCTACTATATAGTGCATTCTGAGAAACAGGACCAATGTCTAGAAGTTGATGGAGTTATATGGAATAGATCAATCACTTGATTTAGTAAAATCTGCTTGATATTCTTAATAAATAATCACTGCTTTCTTTTCTTATCTTTTGTGAAGATTTTACAGAACCAAAACTTTCCTGTCCTCTGGTTGTATCTCTCCTACTTGTGGAAAAATTATATTAATGGAAAAGGGCTATTTTTTACTTATGTATGACATTCAGTCACTGAATTTTACTTTATTGATTTAAGTCCTGTTCTCAACTATTTGAAAATTTAAGAAAAAAATTTTGTGAATCATAGAGAAGTACACAATTACAAAGTTGTTTATGATTGGGTTTCAGTCATATATGTTCCAACATCCATTACTTCACCAGTGTACATTTCCCACCAATATCCTCAGTTTCCCTCTTGCCCTATCCCCCACCTGCATCTATTGCAGATACTTTTCCTTCCTCTCTTTCTCTTTCTTGTTCTCTCTCTCGGACATTATGGATTTCAAAGCATATCATATATATCCCTTTTCATTTTTGTTTCTTTTTTTTTTAACTTTTTTGGTCACACCCGGCAATGCACAGGGGTTATTCCTGGCTCATGCACACAGGAATCACTCCTAGCTGTGCTCAGAGGACCATATGGAATGCTGGAAATCGGACCCTGGTCAGCCGAGTGCAAGGCAAATGCCTGACACGCAATGCTGTTGCTCCAGCCCCTCATATATATTCCTTTAACTATTTTCAACACTCATTATTGTCAGAGTGATCATTTCTAACTATTGTCAAACTGGTCTCTCCCCTATCCTAACTTCCCTTCACGCCCCTATATACTTGTGGCAAGCTTTCAATCATTGACCAGTTTCCTGACCACAAGGAAATTTTTACAGTTGTTTAATTTCCCCAGATCATCCAGAATAAACTTAGTAGAAACATAAACATCCATAAAAGTTTCTACAATGTTGATGAAAATACCGTTCAAAGGATTTTTTGTTTGTTTGTTTATTTGGGGGGGCATACTCAGTTGTGTTCAGAGCTTACTCATGACTCTGATCTCAGGAATCACTCCTGGTGGAACTCAGGGGACCATTGGGGTGATACAGATTGAACCTGTGTTGGATGTGTACAAGACAATAACCCTACCCACTGTACTATTTCTCCAGTCCCATCAGAAAAACTTTAATTCCAACTGATACACGAATTTTTTTTCATGGAATGGTCTAGAAACAGGCATTCCAAAAGCATTCTATTATACATGAAAGATAATAACTATTATTTTCCACTAAAGTGATTAATATTCTAACTTCCTTGAGATGTCTCTTTTGGAAAGAATGCCTCATGAGATTCCAGCCTGCCACACAGCTCTGATGTTTCTATTTCAGCGAACAAAATTTAAGTTTTATTTGTTCATCACAAATATATATGTAGAAATATGTTTCAAAAATGTGATGTATGGGGCTGGAGCGATAGCATAGTGGGTAGGGTGTTTTCCTTACATGCTTCTGACCAGGTTTGATTCCCAGCATCCCACATGGTCCCCCGAGCACCACAAGAAGTTATTCTTGAGTACAGAGCCAGGAGTTAACCCCTGTGCATCGCTGAGTGTGACCCCCCAAAAAAGCAAAAAAAAAATATGATGCATGAAAAAATGCTACCTAACTGAACTGATTGTTTTACAATTTATATGTAAATGACTACAAAATTATCATTGCTGAATATTAAGGAAGAGAAAAAAACTTAAGTAAAATCTAGCATAATTATGACATATACTTACATATTCACTGGTAGGGCCACGAGGGGCTGTGAAAATCCCCACATGGGTGAGGATTCCATATGAAAGGATGTTCCAGGGCTCTCCAGGGGCTCTCTCTTGGACACCTGTGTTTGGTGCTCTTGAGCCACTTCTCCACCCAGGAGGGCTATTGCATTGGACAGATGAAAGAAGAACAAGAAACAAGCTGTTTGCTGATTAGTTGCCATTTATTCAATTTCTCGTCTCTCCCAGCTCTCTCTAACCCTCTCTCTCTGTGTCTCTGTCTAACCATGCAATTCTTTCTTCCCACTATATCTGTCTCCTCTCTCTCTCTCTCTCTCTCTCCCCCCCTGCTGTCTCCATAATTATCTCTCCTTCTGACTCTGACTGACACTCTTCTACTCCTCACTCTCTGGATCCCCTCTAACTCTGTCTTTCTGGATCCCCCTCTGCTTCTCACTGATTCTGAATTCTCACTGTCCTGGATCCCCTTCTCCTTCACACTCTTGATTCTCTTCTGATCTTACAGTCCTAGTTTATATAGCAATCACATAGGGTGAGGATATGAAGGTGGGGTTGAACAGTACCAAATCAACAAAGAAAGGTAAGGCCACTTCTCCAGGAGATTAACTCAAGGACAAAAATCTCATCTAAGGAGATTACTCCAGATTACTAGGGGATCTGCTCAAAGGTGGATTCCACCCAGGGTGTGTCGCTTTCTTCTTTCTTCAGCTAGTAATCCACTTAAATAGTTGTAGTAAATCTACTTCTAGTATTTCTAGCAATGTCATTCTGTATGAGCACAGTAAGAAATATATCAAGCTAAAAGTTTGGTTCTTCCTGAGGACATCTCACTATATATTCTAGACCACAGTGCTCAGGCCAGATTAGTCTTCCTAACCCCATCAGGGTCCTTATCCAGGCACCTATTTTGGGTCATGACAAAGTTTGTCCATGAATGTGCTCTTAACTTATAGTTAAGTATTATGGCACTTGGCTTGGCCCATTTCAATGCCAGGGTAACTCACAGCTTGCCCTGGGTCCATTCAGTCTCCTCTTTTTGGGTGCTAGGAAATAAGGGCAACTGAGTCGAGAAAGAAGATGTCCAGGATTGAATATTATTTGGAGTCAAATAACTCCCAAGTTACAAAAGCATAATATTGACTGTCCTCCTGTATCCGTACAAAAAGGACATTGCTTTAAGGTAAACTATGCAAAAGACATAACTTATAAGTTCATTGTCCTAAAACACTTCTGATCTTACAAGTTAACAAAATCTGATTAGGGGAAAAGGTGATTAACTGGTTAGGGAGGAGAGCACAGAGAAGAGTTTATAGATAAACAAAGTAATGGGAGTGACTTGGGGGCACTGTGACAGGTGTAACCTGATAAACCTAAATTCCCTGCAACTTGAATGAAATGAAAGTTATCATGTTTAGTAAAATAAGTCAGAAAAAAGACAGATGCCGTACAATTCCATTTATATGGTAGAGAAACAAAAGAAAACTGAGTTTATTAAAGGATGACAAACCCTTGGCCTTGGAATACAAAATGGATACTCACCAGTGTGTGTAATGTGTGGAGGTGAGAAGGAATTGGAATTAGAAATGTATAAAGATGAAGGAAAAGTAACATGAAGACAGTGGTGGGGGGTCTTGGATACTATGTTGGTGCTGATGTACTTTTGATGTACTTTGCATTTGGGGCAAGGCTGAAAGGACAAATCAATGTTATCCTATATATACTAATACTTAATGAGCAGATTTATTGGTTCTCTTAGCATCTTAGTAAGAGATAATGGTTTTTCTATAAGGGTGAAGAATAGGAAAAGATTTTTTTCACAAAATAGTGGTGTAGGTTCCTACATTATGAACTTTTTGAGACATAAATTTGTAGCTATAAATACTAACAACAAAGTCCTTCAGATTATGCTTCATATGTAATTGTGCTTTCTTTCTGTCATAATACTTTTGGCTAGAAATAAGAAAAATAAGATCTAAAAAATTGACTTTTATGTACTAGATTATATTTATGTCATGTTTATTTTTGGTTACTTAACAAATTAGATAACAAAAGTTAACTGGACATTGCTGCTTTTTGTGCATACGCTGTTTTGATTTTTGGCTTTTCAGGTACGTTTGATGAGGAATAACTCCTAAAACACTTAAGCACATATTATGACTTAAGACCATATTATGTAAAATAACTATTACGAACTCATCAGGGCCATAATTTAGAAGATTAGTTAATTATAGTCTCAATTAATAAGCATTTTTGAGAAATGGAACCATTTTTTCTATTGCCCACCAGTCATCTAAGTGAGATGATTTATCTTGCAAAATTTCTAGAGAAGAGTGGACTGTACAGTCAGCACAGACAATATTTTACTGTGCTAAGTAGTCTTGGGGATGAGAAGCATTGTTTTTCATTTTACTTAAAATCAGTTAAAATGTTTGTTTAGTTTTCTGATTTCATTAGATATGAACAAAGATGTTAAAAAAAATAAATAACTCAGTGGGCCAGAGAGATAGCTCAAGGGAATGAGCATATCTTTTGCATGTCGGAAGTCTGGGTTTGAATTCTGCTCCTTCCTGGTCTCCCAAACACCACTGGGAATGACCCCATTCACAGAATTAGCAGTGGCTGCCAAGCACTGCTAGATGTGGTTCAAAAACCAAAATTCAAGGATCTGGAAATATTGTAAAATATTTTCCTTGAATGCAACCAACCCAACGTTGATCCCTGGCACCTCATATGGTGCCAGGAGTAAAGCCTAGCACTGCCAGGTGCAGATCACACAACTCCACTTGCAAAAACAAAAAACAAACCAAAACACCATTTGTAAGCCTACATTTGTCTTGTCTAGCATGTCCTGGTTGTACATAATGTAGGCGTTTGATAATATCTAAAATAAAAATAAAGCTCCTATTTTAATTTATTTAAAGTATTTTATAATATACTTAAAGTATCTCATCAAGTAATCTGGGACCACAATTCCATAATTACAATATAGACGATCCAAACGTCTGACAACCGCACATTTTATTTTCTTTTGCTTTTATTATTATCACAGTTTAGATCCCATAATTACTATGGTGTTAATGTTTATAGTTTTGATGTACAAAGTAGATCAAAAGTATATCAGCACCAACATAGTATTCAAGACCACCCCCCCCCTGACTGTTTTCATGTTACTTTTCCTTCATCTTTATACATTTCTAATTCCAATTCCCCCCTTCCACACACACACACACACACACACACACACACACACACACATACACACACTGGTTAGTAATCCATTTTATATCCCAAGGTCAAGGGTTTGTCATCCTTCAATAAACTCAGTTTTCTTTTGCTTCTCTACCATATAAATGGGATTATATGGTATTTGTCTTTTTTCTGACTTGTTTTACTAAACATAATAAGTTTCATTTCATTCAAGTTGCAGTGAATTGCAATATTTTATCTTTTGTTGTAGTTGCATAGTGTTCTGTTGTGTAGAACTAACTTTTTTAAAAGAACATATTTGGTGGGTAAATATCAACCTCTCAAAATCTCAGTTTTTGGTGTAAAGTTTGGCCTGAATTGATAATATCAATCCTCTTAATTGTACTTGGTTTGCTTGTGAAATTTTTTAAAAAATTTTATTGAATCACCATGAGAAAAGTTACAAAGCTTTCAGGTTTAAGTCTCAGTCATACAATGATCAAACAGCCATCCCTTCACGAGTGCACATGTTCCACCACCAAAAACCCCAGTATACCTCCCATCCCATCCCCGCCTCCCCGACCTGTGTGGCTGATGATTTTCACTTTACTTTCTCTTTACTTTGATTGCATTCAATGTTTCAACATAAAACTCACTATTATTAATTGGAATTTTATTATTAAATTCAGACCCGCTGAGTGCCGAAAGTAGTCATTAGGCCTCAGGATCATCGTCGTCAGGAGCAGAAGAGCCGTTCATGTGCAGTCACTCTCGGGGTCTCCTTGTGAACCAATTTTATAAGGAAAAATATTAAGGCAATCCTGCACCATACCCCACTTTGGTTTTACATAACAAATTATATGTAATTTGCTTTCCAAATCTCCACTTATCTTAAATTCTGTGAGTTTTCGCACTTAACCTTAAATATTTTGAATTAAATAGTACAGAGTTATCTTACATGTTTAATTAGTTTAGGCATCTGTTTATATTTCACTCAGATATCAAACAACCAGAATTCCCAGGGTAGAATCAACCTCTCTTGTTTTTATTTTAATCAAGTCCAAACTCTTAAAAGATTTTCACATCTCTATATTTCAACCCAGAGGAGTCACTTATCAGAGGGTGTAATCCTGCTTCTCTCCTCAACCTCCATTCTTGACCTTTATTTTTGAAAGTGTTAGTGAGGATGTGAATTAGTGATGACTATTATACTGAAATTCATACATTCATTTCGTACATTCTGATATAGAAGCTATCAAGTAACAATTTTATATTCACCTCTAATCTAGACAAACAAAGCTAACAATATTAAACTCAGAACACCTAAATTCTAGAGCCTGAGTCCTAGTACAGTGGATAGAGACTTTGCTTTGCACACAGCCACTCAGATTACAACCTTGACATTTCATATGGTCCCTCAAACACTATCAGCAATAATTCTTGAGTGCAGACTCAAGAGTAACCCCTCAACTTCGTCAGTTATGCACCCCATCACAACTTAAAAAAAGAATTTCTAAATTCTGTACATGATACTTTGATTTATTGTTATTATTGACAAAATGGGTTTTAATTTTGATGTACCTCTGCAGTTTGTATCTAATTTTATAGTACTTGGGAAAGAATCATGGTGTTCATCCATAAAAATAAAGCAAAGTTGTTTTACTTCCAATGAACATCAATCTAGAAATTTACAATAGTCAAATGAACTTTGTTGTTATATTTCATTATGAGCCTTGTCTTATTATTTTACTTGGGCACATTATTTAACTATGTTAAGGCTTAGTTATGTTGACCTTTCTAAAATGATATAATGAATAATCTTTCATCAGAGAGTTATGAAGCAGTAATTATGGTGAATTATGGAAACTTAATCTTGCACATCTATGGTTATTAGAACAATTAAAAATAAGCTTTTTTTCTTGAATAGTAAGATGAATTATAGACTTGAATAAATTCATTAGGGAACACTAGCAAACATTTAAAATCCAGAATGAGATAGAAAACTAGAACTATAAAATGCAGTTACATAAAGAGGATTTTTATTAAGTATCAAAGCCCCGAGGAAGTTAACATGGTTAGATTACTGCTCCTGGGGAGACATAGGCATTATGTCTGGCCATATTAAACAGTACAAAATCCTCAATGAATTAGCTCTAGGTCAGTATCTATATATATCTCTGTATATTTATATATAGACATATATCCGCCCCTCTGGGATAGCCTGGCAAGCTACCGAGAGTATCCTGCCCACACGACAGAGCCTGGCAAGCTACCTATTCGATATGCCAAAAACAGTAGCAACAAGACTCACAATGGAGATGTTACTGGTGCCCACTCGAGCAAATCGATGACCAATGACCAATGAGAGGACAGTGCAGTGCCATATATATATATATACATATACATATACACACATACATATACATATATGTGCATATGTATATATACACACAAGTCATATATATACATATATAAAACAAAGCAAGAGATTTTATCCTCTATTCTGAAGACATTAATATGAACATTTCTATATCTTCACTTCAATCTTCCTTATTGCAGCAGTATGATCAACTATTCTGTATGTACCAATATTAGCTTATTTTGCTTCACCTGAACATAGATTCTGAAATAACCTACAACTCCAGAAAGTGCTTTCATAAACACATATTTAAACTTATTTCTAATAATGTAGGTATTAAGTACTAAGTAATTTCCAGAATAAGGGAGAGATCTTCTTTGCAGTTGCATTTTTCTAGAATGCTGTGCTAATAATATTTGCAGATCTACACATAGAGTTACTGTTTCTCAGGAGAAAAAAATCATGGGGACAGACTACAGCCCTAATTCTGAGTGGTTAGGTGGCCACTTACAGTAGTGATGACTATTCTTGCCTGGGGCATCAGTTGCAGTCACTAGTGAGAAGCAGTGGATAGCCATTTTGTTCTTTGTCCTTGAACACAATTTATATGACTCCAGGAGGAGTGCTTTCTTGGATGTCACATTAACAAAAGCAACATTGAGCAGAGTCATTAACATGCTATTTTGCTCTGGGAAAAGAATATATAGAACATTTTCATTAGTGTAAAGTACAGCATTATGATTAACCTTCTCTCAATATTTATGAGTACTATTTGGCACATTTTGTATTCTACAAGCCAATTATAAACTTTTATTTTTGATTGTCTTTGGTAAATATATCATAATTCACTTGTATGTTAGGTTGATAAACACTTGTCACCATAGATCTAAAAATGCATTCTTTGGAGTTGTTTTTATATAATGAAATTTTGCCCTCAGGGTGAGGAACAAAGGTCGCTGATGTTGGGACATATGTAAAACCTTAAAAAGCATATATGTAACTCTTTTCAAATAACGTTTCTTGACAGATAATAGTTTAAAAAAATTAATGTCTTATTAAAGAGGTCTTATGACAGTCTCCACAGACAAGAATGTCTAGATGGACACAGAAAATAACAGACCAAACTGGTACTTTAAAATCATATACATGCAGTAAATAAACATCAGACTATTTCTATCAGAATGAATATCTGCTTAAGTGAGAGATAACAAATGACTCAATACAACTTTCAAATAATACCACTTCAAGATTATTATTTAAACTATGCCAGGGAAAACTGAACCAATAAGTATAAAAATTATGAGTTAAGTTTATAATCCTCTGAAGAACATTAAGAGATAGTAAAGAAGACTCAAAGTAGCTTAAGTTTTTATAGATCATGCAATACTCTCAATTTTTGAAAAAAATATAAATTAATTTAATTTTTCTCAGATTACACATATATCTATTTGCCTATATTAACTTATTGGCTTGTGTACTTGTAATGAATTGTATTTGAGTAGATATATGATTTAATTCACTTTTAGTAATCTACAAAAATTTATTTAAGTGTGAAATTTAAAATATTTTGTTGACTAGGTGAACATAAATTGTGGGGATCATGGTTAAGATGACATTTGGCTAGCAAACCCATACTGAAAATGCCACAAGTTCCAAATTGTGCTACCTAAAACAGACAAGGAAACAAGATGAAAATATAATATCATTTTTCCTCTATGAATCACAGACAATATATTGCTGAGATCTCAGAGGAATGCTCACTAATATGAAATTCAGGAAACAAGATTTAGGAAAGCAAAAATAAAATAAAACACATCATTTTTTCTTTTACAGAACAGAAAAGCATGACCTACTTGACAATAGGTTTTTTAGGCGGTTTATTGGTTTAGATAAGAAAGTAGTTCATTTCAGACATGCAAAGACCTTATATATATAAACCTAAGAGAAACACTAGAAATACTATTAAAATTCATGTGTATTGATTTACTGACTGTAGATTTAAGATGGGATTTCAACTAACCTCCAAATAGACAAATAAGTAGCTCAAGGACTAGCCTTGCCTACTTTATTGTGTCAAACATCAGTCATTGCTAGATATCTCATCAGGTATATGGAAAAATTACTATCAGTAAGAGTAAAAAAAATAAACTTTATTAAAGACTCAGAGAAAATATAGTCCTCTAAAATTATTTGTTAGAAGGACTGGAAATATTTTTTAAAGCAAAGAAAGAGTATCCATTATAATATGGGAACTAAAGCTATAAAGAAACAATAGGACAATATAAAAACATAACCCAGTGAGTTTTAAAGCTGAGTTTTATTAGTTAAGATTAAAATGATATGGTTAAAAATTTTAAAGTAATATTGGGGCATTTAGTATTTAGTTATAGAATTAAAGTTTTTCATGTTTTTAACAAAATAAAATTATATTAAAATCTAATAAAAGAAACAAAGAGTTTTGATGGAAAGAACAAAAAGAACATGAAGATGACAATCTGGGTAAAGAGAATGAAGAGATAATTTAGACTGGAAAAACAAAATGAGAAAGTAAATATCTTGAAGTCAAATATCTAGTCATTCTTTTCTGTTTTCAATTCATTCACATAAAACTATCATTCTCTCCTTAGCCCCACCTTCACGTGAGTCTCCTGGTCCATCCTGCTGCTTCACAGTAAGTGAGATAGTGTCTAATAACTCAGTTAAATTCAGTGGTAAATTTGTAGATTTTATATTGGTCTGTGTAACAGCATCACTTGTCAGATTTAAGTACTTCTTTTTGAAATACTTCCTTCGCTTGGCTTCCATGACAGTAGTGCTGACTATTCTCCAGCCTTTCAGGTTGCTTTTTCCCTGGGAAGTGAGGGTCTGGGTTGACAGTGGGAGAGAGACACCATGAGATACTGGTGGAGTGATTGTTGTAGTAGCTCTGTCACTATGAGGCAATGACTTTAATATGGTTGTAAACTATGACATCTCCGTATCAAATTTTTAAAAATTGTAATTTGTTTTGAAATAATAAAACTTTTAGTATGCTAATTTGGTGTATGCAAGGGAAGTAAAAGTGCAGAAATCTTGGCTAACTTTAGTAAGGCTATATTAAAATGATATCATATCTTTAATATTTTACTGCTTATAAATTGTACTCAGACCTGGGTTTCACACACCTGGGTTCTTCTGCCGGTTCCTTCATGCGTGAGGCTTGTCTGAGCATGTAGAGAGTGGCCTTGAGCATGGCTGTGGCTGGGTTCTGGAGGTCTTTGGCTGCCAGGGCTTTGCTCAGGGTGGGGAGGGAAACTCAACCTGCCCCCTTCGAGGGGCCCTGGTGAAGACAGCCAGGCTTGGGGGATAAGACTCTCTTAACCCCAGGCAGAGTTTCAGATTATTAGCAATAGGATCCTAACATAAAAATTCTCAAAAAGGAGCAAATAAAAAAAAGCTTCCAAAAAAAATTAGGCACAACAATGAAACAGTAAACTATGGCTTAAGAAGTAACACAAGGGGCTGGAGAGATAGTATATTGGGGAGGTTGTTTGCCTTGCAAGCGTCCGATCCAGGCTCAATTCCCAGCATCCCATATGGTCCCCCGAATAATTCCTGAATACAAAGCCAGGAGTAACCCCTGTACATCGCTAGGTGTGACCCAAAAAGCAAAAAAAAAATAGTGTGTGTGGGGAAATCCACCCAGATCCCCCATTTTCCAGTAGCTAGGCAGTCACACCCAGAAAATGCCCCTGGTGCAGTCCCATCAACAGTCAACATCCGGAGACTATAAAACCAAGCTTCCAGAAGCAAATGTGGCCATGAGACCTCTTATAGCCTAGTTCTCCCTCTCAGAGAACCTGGCAAGCTGCCAAGAGTTTACTGCCCACACGAGAGAGCCTAGCAAGCTCCCCGTGGCATATTCATATGCCAAATACAGTAACAATGATGGGTCTCATTCCTCTGATACTGAAGAGCCTCTAATGCGGCACTGTTGAGAATGATGAGTAAAGAGAGGCTGCTAAAATCTCAGGGCTAGGACGAATGGAGAAGTTCCTGGGCCCACTCGAGCAAATCGACGATCAGTGGGATGACAGTGATACAGTGAAATTGTACATGAAACTGCACATAATTTTACCTAACTGACAGTTTTTTTTCCTTGATGATGCCAGATGATTTTTTTTTTCTCTTTTGGTTTTTGGATTCCATCAGCGTTAGTCAGAATAAGTCCTGGCTCTGCAATCCGGAATGACTCCTGATAGGCACCCAGGATCATATGGGGTTATTGAACCTGGGTCTGCTGCATGGAAGGCAAATGCTCTACTCACTGTACCATCACTCTGGCCCCTTCAGATGATTTTTAAAATTTAAGACACTCTGACTTCTAGTACTGCTAAAGACAGGTTTTCATGGGTACAATGTTTCAACACCACACTCTCCTCTATTGTCTCCCTCCTCAACCTACACACCTGTTCCTTACCATGGTAAATTCAATTCTGTAGAACATTTTTCAGGGTTTGGTCTGAGTGTTGCCCTCGGACAATTTTTCATGTTTCTTTGGAGAGACAACCCAGTGGGTGAGCTGTTTGATTGAGGTTTATCCTTGCACCCTGTCTGGTCTCCCCAGCACTGCCGGGATTGATCACTGAGCTCAAAGCCCAGAATAAGCCCTGAGCATTTGAGCATGACCCTCAACCTGCCAGTCTCCTCAATTTCAATTTTTAAATCCCGGTTTACAACTCAGCAGCACTTGAATCTCCTATTTCTTGGCTTAATTTCACACTTTTTCATCATCTGCTATGCTTTATCACTGTAACTCATTTCAGTTCACTAAAAGAACAGATTAATTTAATTCTAGTTTAAGACTTTTTCTACATTAGACTAGTCTTGTATCTAAGATGCTCTATTTTCTGATCATACCATGGCTGATTTCTTTTGGAAATTTATATTTCAGGTTGGTGCTACTTTGACTTCACACCAGCTAAATCCAACGTAGTTTCTGGGTCTTGTGTGGATTTGAGTCATTTAAGCACTCTTAAGAATCTGGATAGTCTTTACTTTTCATCCAATTCTTGCTTAACTGATATTAATTTGTGGCTTTAATGAGAATTTCATTAATAGGTCACAACTTTCAGTTTCAAAGACATATATGACACAATACAGAATAAACACATATTTCCTATATGGATTGATGAAAGAATTATATGTAATTTTGACTTTGAAGATTTTCCTTTTTGTCCTGACTTTATACTTCACCTATGAAGTTAAAATAATATGTGAACATGAGTTGGGAGTTTTGATCTCTCATATATGATCAGGAGATGTAAAAGCATTTGATACAGGGACCAGAGAGATAGTACAATGTGTAAGAAACTTGTTTTTTATGAGAATGACCCAGGTTTGATCCCCAGTATCACATATGGTCTCCTGAATAAAGAAGTAATTCCTGAGTAGAGTTTCAGGGGGAGTAAGCCCTGAGTACCACCAGCTGTGGCCCCCAAATTAAATACAACTGAAATGCAACTTCAAAGAGAAATTTTTTTATTCACTTACACACTCAAAATTTTGAGTTAAGAGTTGTGTTATATTTTCTTCGCAAATTAAAAGCAATGCCCATGAGATTCATAAGAATATTGTATAAACAAAACTATACTATTTTATTTTTAAGTATTAATTTTAAGTCACATAAAAATAATTACTTAATCTAATTACTTATATGTCCTTAGCTATGAAATCCTTTAATTTTTCATGATTAGTTTGAGAAATGCATAAGTATAATTACAACTAAAATTATCTAAATAACAAAGATAATTTTAAGGTTTAGTCTGTACTTTTTATTAAAATTATATTTTAATGGAATTTTATATTTTTAAAATATGAAACTTCTATAAAATCAGTTATTAATTTAGCATTTTAATTCTTAAAATTTCAACTGATTTTTTATACTTCCTGTATAAAATTTTAAACTGAACTATACATACATTTAATGGAATGAAATAGGCAAAGATAAAGTCACTGTAGGATAAAAATATCTTAATAAGTGTTTTGGGGAAATAAATGTTAACTCCTGGCACATCTTCAGACATTCTGACATATTTTTTCTACAAGGCTATCTATCTGCTTAGGATCAACTACATGTTTGTGAAAACCTTCATTTTCTGAAGCTCTCAGAGGTAAAATTAAGTATCTGAAATGAGTCATAGAACTTTGTATTTAAAAATTAGTCAAAATAATGAATTTTATAGTCTAAAGTTTGAGAATTAATAATGAATTTTTAAATAAATTTTTTAATTGAATAGTCCAAAGCAGATTTGAACATGGCCTTTGTGTATGCAACCACACAGTGTTTTGTTAAAGTTTGCTTCAAAATAAATAAAAGTAGGCAAATGGGTGAAATTTGTTTCTAGAAGGTCATCATCTCTAAAGCCCAAGGATTTTCCTTTTGACCTTACCTTTGCATTTGGAAGTTCTTTGTTATCAATATTGAAGGCTTGATGCAAACAAAATGGAGTTAAAATTAAAATGACTATTTAAGAAAGAAAAAATTTACAGTCATTAACACATCACCATCAATCCTTCTATTAGTCTAATTCTTGGAACATAACAAGACTCAAATTGTTGAAACAGAAATAGCCGAGTTTGATTTGTGGAGAGAGGTCAGAACATAAGGAAACTTGACTAAGCACAGGTTTAGTAATCAATCAATTCATTTTATAAATGAGCTTGGTAATTGTGTTAGAGGTTATGGGAAAGAACAAAGATCTTTGTTTTTCAACATGGAATTTTAAGTTGTAAAAGACGTAAAGAGGATCAGAAATGGTTTAGCAGCTAAAAGAGGCTGTATTTCAGTGTGCAAGGCTGCAAGTTCCATTCCCAGTTCCACCCATCTGGTCCTTGAGACTCTGTTGCTCTAGTACCCTTCATACCATAATGGAGTAGAATCTGTTAATGTGGAGCTTGGTGTGTGCTGGATGTATATGGCCCCCTGGTGGGCGGGTGGAGGATGTGTGAGCATTGTGGCTGGGCGTAGATCCTGTCTGCAATCATACGTGTGTGTGCCATGTCACATACTGGTGAGCTCGACAACTAGAATACATCTGATCCCCACAACTATAGTGTCATCCAGCACCCTGCCATCTTACCACTGATGTCTGTGGCTTGCTGCATTTTTTTCACTGATCTAAAAAATTTTAATTCTCCTAGGGAAAAGATAAGAGGGAACGCAGCTCCTGAACTGTAAGACCAGTCAGATTCAGGGTTACAACATAAGGTCTGAGCCACGAGCTAAGAACAGTACAGTTAGGCTTAAGTGTCAGACTGTTAATACACAGTAGCAATTCTTTTTAAAATAATTGTTTTAACTTTTATTTTTATAAAGTTGTTCACAATAATTTATTACAGTCAATATTTCAACACCAATCCCACCACTATTACATCTTCCCACCATCATATTTCAGACTTCCCTACCACCACCCAAGTCTGCCCAAGAGGCAGATATTAAATAATTTATTTTGTATTGCTCATTATAAATAATCCACTGAAAATGATCAAAAAGATTTCCTTAGAGGAAATTGTGTGAAAATTGTTGGATTTCAACTTGGGACTATTCTGCCCTGTAGAAGAGACCACTAACATGTTACAGGTTGAGTCTTGTGTGCTATATCTATATCTACATCTATATCTACATCTATATCTATATCTAATACATATATGTATTTCTACATATATATGTGTGTGTAAATTATTTTTTTGATCAAGATTGATTGCCTTCTATTTTACCCCCCAATCCAGTACATGTGCTACTCTTGGTATATCAGTGACATAAAGTATGAGATAGAGATTGCTCTAGGAATTCTTAAATTTTACAAAGAATGATAGAGCTGGAGTTAAATTTTTAACTGCAAGGTTACTTTGGGTTCTGGAGGCATTTATGCTGTGTGTTGCTCTCTTCCGAGTTTTATTTGTGAGTCTCTGGATTATGGCCGTTAATGAGCTTATATGGTGTCCAGAGGCAGTCCATGGGCATGACTGCCTGGGGCCCAGAAGCACAGGCAGATGGGGGGATGGCACCCATTCCTGACACTGTGGGAACCTGGAGGCTTCAGTTACAAAGCCTGTATACTTGGATTTTTCAGCAGATTCATTCTCATGTGTGAGGGATTTGCTTCGAGCCTGTGAAGATTGGCCATGAGCATTGGATTCTGAAGTTTGTGGCTGCCGGGGTTCTGTTGGGGCAGGCGGAGGAACTCACCTGCCCCCCTTTGAGGTACTCTGGGTGAAGTCAGCCTGGCACAGGGTGAATAAACATCTCTGCAGAACGTTGCTCTCTCCTAAGATTTATTTGTGAATCTCACAGTAGAAATTCTTGAAAGAAATTTAAAGCTTACTCTAAAAAAGGACTAGAATGATAAGGAAACAAAACATTCTTTTCTAATATCAGGACAACATTAGATAGATTTGGCTTGGATAGATCAAGTATGATACAATACTCATTAAAGTCAAATAATAGACTCTAACTCTTTATTTTGAGAAGAGTGAGAGAGGTGTGGACACTTAAGAAGAAAAGCTTGAAGCTATCAGGAACTGACTCATGAGATTTGAGAAAATCCATCATCTCCATAGCGAAGCAACAACTGCTTCTATCATAGCTGCAAGTTATCCAGATGCACTCTCCCAGATCTTTTGACAAGTCATTTGTATAGGTATGAGGTGATTTCTCATTGTGTTCATTTTCCTAATGATAAATGATAAACTGAGTTCTTCCCTATGGGGTGGTTCTGCTCAGGTCTGTCACTGCTAGAGATCACAAGAGCCACACTGGATGTGCACAGGAGAAGGTTTACAATTAAAAAAATAATATTATTTCAAATTTAATAGATAGCAGTATAGTGTATGCATAACTTTCCATGAATTGAGATATCAGAGTTCATATGACTTTATTGGAATGATCTGCAACAAACCAATAGTGTCTCTGAAGTACGATAGCATTTAGTGAATTTTGTTAACAGTGTATAGTCTGTGTAATTTGTTGAAAGTTATCATTTTATTGTTATAGTTATTATATGAAAAATCAGTGAAATAGGCATTTACTGTAATGAGTGAAGAATACTAAAAATATAGATTCAGAAGACTGACTTTATAAATAACAAATCACAAAAGGGAAGTAAAGCTCATAACTTGCAGAACAATAAATTTATGATATTAGACATTGAAAAGGAAAGATAGGAATGATAAAGTAAATAGCATCAATACTGAGCAAATACACTCATTTTTAGGCAGAGGGAAAGGGTAACAAAATGACTCCACAAGTGGAGCATCTGGTCATTGAATCAAAAATGGACTTTAATTGGAAACAGACAGATGGCATAAACACTATTAGCACAGAGAAAGCTGTTGCATAGACACAGATATCTAGAATATTGACTTTGGCAGTGACTGTCTTTACTTGGCATTGCCAGTGATATTATTCAATTTGAATGAAATGTCAAGGAAGGTCCACCACCTTGCTTAACATATCTTTAAGTCCATTCCTGTTCTGCCAAATAATAGAGACAATTGCATTTTTTCATGTAATTTTCAAAATAATTTGGACAACTCTATTTTTGATATTAGGTATCAAAACAAACCTGTTGAAGAAAGAATAGCACCACTGACGTTTTATTTTCTTTTGGCAATATTAGTTCAAATGATAATTTTTCTAATAATCACAAGGAGTATAAAAATTCTAAATAATTTTTAGAGTTGAAAAATAAGATATTCAGGTATAATTTCTTTAAATTTTTAATTTGTGGTATACATAAAGACAAGAAAGATGAACATAATGAGATAACCAGGTGATAGATACTTTTTCATCTATCACTGTATCACTGTCATCCCATTGATCATTGATTTGCTTGAGTGGGCCCAGTAACGTCTCCATTCATCCAATCCCTGAGATTTTAGCAGCCTCTCTTTACTTGTTCTTCCCAATGGTGCCATATTAGAAGCTCTTCAGGGTCAGGGGAATGAGGCCCATCATTGTTACTGTATTTGGCATATGAATACACCATGCGGAGTTTGCCAGACTCTTCCCCATGTGCGCAGTAAACTCTCAGTAGCTTGCCATGTTCTTCAAGAGGGAGAATGAGGCTATCCTTTTCATCTATACTAGGTGGAATTCAAAAATAGATATTGAATCACTATATGATATTAACATAATACTTAAACATTCACCTGGCCATTTTAAAGCCTAATTAATAATTCATTTCATACATTTTTCTCTCTCTTTTTTTAATAAGGTCTATTTGGTTGTGCTGGAGGAAGGTATGCCCCAGAGACATTCTGCTGGTGTTTGGTGTGATGTATAAGCCTGATGAGATACATCTTGAGGTCACATATTCCCACATTCACTGGAATGTGCTCAACAACTTTGAGTCATATCCCTGGATGCTAATCTAGAACATGTTTTCAATAGGCCTTTTCACAAAACATTAATTAAAAATATATCTACAGATAAGAGTTTTCAGCAAGATATTTTTTATGGATCTTACTTTATATATCACCTTTCTTTTCTTTTTGCATATTGAAGGAAATGTGCTATAATCAGTGACTGTCATTGCAGTACTTACTTGGTTGAGAGTTTGAATTTTTAAAAAAGTCACTTCTCCCTCCAAATGCACATAAAGAAGTTTTTAAAATTTAATTTTAGTAACTTAATTCTTTAAGCTGCCTCAAAGGCCTGAAGTGATGGTAAAGTATGTAGGATGCTTGCCATGCATATAGCTGACCTGGGTTCAATCTCTGAAACCCATATCTGTTACTCCTGAGCACATAGACAGAAATAAGCATCCCTCTCTCCCGTCCCCAAAACAAATAAAAATAAAAACAGTCTCAGGAAGCAGGTCCTCTGATTTTAAGAAAATTTATAGCCAATATCAGTGAGACTATTTAACATAAACATAATAGAATATCAAAGTGATCATAGAGATTACTTTTCCTATTGCCTACTTAAATCACTGCTCGTCTTTCTATAAATCCTTCTGAGTTTATTTCTAAATCTCTCTTCTGTTTTAGTTATCTGAAAGTTCTACTTTATAATTTCATAAAATTTGCATCAGTCTTTCATTAATAACTCCTTATTCTATCCATGCAATCTAGAACAACCTTGTTATCTACTTTAGATCATACGCCTTTCAACTTTTTCTAGATTCTGAAAATGTTAGTGTCAAGCAATTGACCTTATAAATCATTTCAGATTAAATCTTTCAGTTTAGAAATGATACTATTTTGCCAAAAATAAGTAAGTAAAGATATTTATTATTTCTCTCAAAAATATTTTACAGGTATGTCATATGTACTCTAAAGCATGTTTTTCAGATTTTTTCTTATCCATCTCTCTTTTACAATTGCTTTTCTCAAGGCTCTTCATTACTGTGATGCCAAGAATCTGTCACAATGTTCTCTTGGGGTGTTAGTAGCAGGTTGTAGAATCCCTGATGACTTCGAAATGGCCATTTTTAATCCAACAAAATTACGTTTTCATTTTAAGCACACACACACACATATATATGTGTATATATATATTGTTTCTGGGGTCACACCTGGCGATGCACTCAGGAATTACCCCTGGTGGTGCTCAGGGGACCATATGGGATGCCGGGAATCGAATCTGGGTCCGCTGCGTGCTAGGCAAATGCCCTACCCACTGTGCTATCTCTCCAGTCCCTAAGCAGTTATATTTTTAAGATTTTGATATGAATACTTGTCAATTAATAAATCCTGTGAATGTTTATTACATGTTAACAAAATGTTAATATAAAATTTAATAAAAATTGTAAAATATCACAGAATTCAAAAGATTAAGAAAAATCATCAAAGCAGAACTAAATCAATAGCTGATGGGTTTATTTAACAGCAAGGCAGCTAGACTTAACATGCTTAAATGAATTATTTCATATAATCAATCCTGAGACATCATACAATAAATACTACTTTGTACTATTAGTAATGCACATTTTTAGAAGAAAGGTCTAGACATATGAAGTACACATACTTTTAAGTAAGAGAACAATATTTAATCTCAGGGGCTGGAGTAATAGCACAGTGGGTAGGGCATTTGCTTTGCATGTGGGCCACCCGGGTTCGATTCCCAGTATCCTGTATGGTCACATGAGCACTGTCAGGAGTAAGTAATTCCTAAGTGCAGAGCCAGGAGTAACCCCTGTTCATTGCCGGGAGTGCCCCCCCCCGAAAATTAATCTCAGACAATGCTTTAGGACTCACAAGTTTAGCCACAACATTATAGGATGTTATTAATTGATGGTAATAGCCCAGACATACTAGTACTTCAATATTATATTTTTTAAAAAGCAATAAAAATTAAAACACTTTTGTATGTATAGCAAAGATAATAGCTATTGGATGTAATTAATTTTAAAATACCTTGATCTACTTCTAGATTTCCCTCCTACAAATTAAACGCTAAATTTGGGTAGTACAAAAAATGGCAATGATATTAAAAAGTATAAGTTCAAAAATCAGATGTCACTGCTGCTGCAAAGGAAGATACTTTGCTTCTATAAAATATGTTGTACATTAGGTAATGTTTAACAAGATAATGGTTATATATCCAATATTTATATAAGGTCATAAGATTGATTAGCCTACTTGATATTTGAGCTCCATAGTTACACATCTCTTAATATTTAAAAAAGCACCTTATTTTTATTTTACTTTATTCCCAGTACTTTGCAATTTTGCAGTATTGTCAATGATAAAGTTTCATGCACACAAAATCCCAATGCCTCGTTCACACACTGGAGTGTTCACTTCCCTCCTCTTTCCCCTGCCTCCACAACTTCCCCCTTACTGTTCCACACTCCAATGTCTCACTATCTGGTAAAGTCCTCCCTCCACCCCCACACACTCCAATATCTCACTACCATGGTAAACTGTAGATTGGCTCTTTCTTTACATTTTGTTGCTTTGGTTATCTTTTACCTTAGTATGCTTCTTCATATATCATATATTAGAGATAATGCTATATCTGTCTTGCTTCTTCTAGTTGACTTTACTTAATCTGATACCTCCACTCTATCCCACGACATTGAATTGCATAATAATATCATTTTCTTTGTTTTTGAGGTGGGCCACAACTGGTGGATCTCATGACTTTCACCAGGACCTGCACTCAAGAATCACCCCTGGTGGTGCTCAGCTAGCCATGAGGGTATTGGGGATCCAACCCATGTAAGCTGTATGCAAAGCAAATACCCTGCTAACTCATTTTACCATAATTTCTTCATTTTTAGCTCATCCAAAATTTAGGAGATCTTATGACACAACGTATGTGAAACATCATAATTCTCAGTCTGAACTAGTTAGGTCAATCTAGTGTTATTATAATTCAAGAACTATCAGAATATGTTCTTGGTGCATGGACTTGAGGCTGAAGGAAGTTGAGAGAATAATAATTGTTTACATTAGGAAAAAGGAAAGTTGATGAAATAAAGGTGAAAATCCTAAATAGTAATACCATAACATAGATTAAAAGGTTGGTTAAAATATGTTGATTCAGGCTTCATGATACAGTGGGAGTATATGTCAGTGACTGACTACACATGCATCTTCAACTCCTGTGAACTTTAGGAAATTGTGACAATTGTAGCCAGGTCATTCCCCCAAAATAGTTTTACAGAAAAATGTTCCAATAAAGATAAGTAAGATGGGCTTACATTACAAATAATCCACAGAAGTCACAATATTTCAAGGACAACTGAAAAAGTACAACCTAGTTGACTCTTGAGGGACAAAAAATGCCTGTCCTATACTTCTATACCTAGGTTTACTGGGCAAATAAGAAGGATTGAAGATACAGTAAAACTCATTCACTCTAAAGTATAGTTAATAAATCAACAGGCCTCAGAGTAAACTCAAGCCATTTCTCACTTTCACTAGTGATAAAGAATTAGAAAGCAGAGCAGTTCTGTAAATATTAGTCCTGACTTGGTTGTAAGGGCAGATATAATCAAAGAAAAGGAATCGTGCAAAAATTGAATACTGGCATGCTAAAGACTGATTTTGAAAGTGCCCACATTTTTCCTTGGCTGTTTTTTTTAATGTGTTAAAGGAAAACTGAATTAAGGGTTATATTTTTGTCCATGGGGCTGTTTTAGAAAACATTGCTCATAATTATGTGCAGTGAAAAATGATATAGAGTGTCATAAGTGATAAAGACAGTGCTACTATTTATCTAGATTTTATAGTGCTCTAGGTACAGGAAAGCTCTGACTCTTGATTAGCAGAAATAAATAAACAAAGAGTACAAGAAGTTTTTACAACTGTATTTGTTTTCTCACAAATCAGTAACAAATAATAAACCAAAGCAAATTTTAATTATCAAGGTATGATAGTCTGTAACTAAATTCTGTATTAAAAGTTGCTGGTGATAAATCAATATAATTGGAACTATACATCTACTAATTTATTCTTGATGATCAAATGCATTTGTTGTCAGAGAAGCACAGCATAATAACTTGCTGTCATTCTAGTTCTTGAGGATCCCTGTGTGAGGGGTGGGGGATAGAGAGGAAAACAGTGACAGAGAGAGTTCTAATTCCAAGATATTTTCTAAGAGCACAATGAAAACATATCCCAAGTTCATACGCATTTTCTTTTTCAAATTTGCTGAAAAGCTACAACCTATATTTAATCACCTGCATTTGCATCATTTTATTAGAAGTAGAGCTGTCATTATATCAAATTCTTCTGGCTTGAAAATGTTAGATGTAATACCAAGTCCATACACCAGGCTCTATGATTCAGGGCAACCTGGAGGGGGGCGTGGGAGGCCCTTCCCCACCCCAATGCAGCCAGCCTGGTAGCCAAAAACCTCCAGAACTCAACCAGCCACTGTGCTCACAGCCTCTCTCCACACGCTCGGAGGAGCATCACCCATGAATGAATCTATTCTAAACATCTCATACTTTACACCACCAATATATAAAGAGTACCACACCACATTTAATGGGATTTAAAGTAGAAGGCAACCAATCTTAGGGGGATATATTCTTAAACAGATATAGATTTAAGCACACAGGCTCAATCTTTAACAACATGTTACTACTCTCCTAGAGAAGGGCTTAATGGCTCCTAGGTGAAATACAACATTCTTCACACACTTTCCTCTAAGAAACGTTTTTTTGTGTGTGTCTTATTTTTAGTAGATTATTCATAACAAGCAATATTGAATAAATTATTTCTGTTCTGCTCTTGGGGCAGGTTTTGGGGTTTGGGATGGAAATATGGTGGTGGGAAGGTGTAATGTTGGGGGGTTGTAGTTTGAATATTAAATGTAATCAAATATTGGGAACAACTTTACAAAAAAATAAAATAAAAAAGACAATGTTAGATGCATCTTACTTGATAGGATAGCATTTAAATATCAATAATTTTAGAAACAATAGAATTCAAAAATATTTACACTCTAATGTAGAATCACTGTCACTGTCATCCCGTTGCTCATTGATTTGTTCGAGCGGGCACCAGTAACGTCTCTCATTGAGAGACTTAGTGTTACTGTTTCTGGCATATCCAATACGCACGGGTAGCTTGCTAGGCTCTGCTGCTCGGGCTTGATACTCTCGGTAGCTTGCCGGGCTCTCCGAGAGGGGCGGAGAAATCGAACTCGGGTTGGCCGCGTGAAAGACGAACACCCAACCGCTGTGCTATCGCTCCAGCTAATGTAGAATAATAGAAAGATATAGCATCTGTTATAAGAATATAGAACATCATTTGCTTTAATGATATTTAGTAATCGATAGAACATTCTTTAGCTTAGTATGCATTAAAAGAAAATGCTTGTACAGAAAAGCATTGAACCAGGAATGAAAAGTTTAAAGTAACTAAAAATATTACTTTCACACATTCATTCTTTTCAGAAGCAATATTTGACCCTATTCAGACTTATTTTAGGTAACTATGATAAAAAGTCACATAAACATGAATTCGTTTTAAAGATCTTAAGAGGGTGACATCCATGTTCTCACTATAAAATACTATACACTTATTACTTGTATGTGTATGGGATTATTGTTAAGAAACATTAGTAATAAATTATTCTAGAGAAAGTCTCAGTAGTGAACAAAGCTTATCAGACATAATCATGTGAACGAGAATGCTTCTAAAAGAAATCAGAATGTGTATGCATGTAGTACATTCTAGTAATAGTAACAATAGCAATAAATTTTCACAAAGTGAAGGAACAGAGAGGAAGGGGCAGTATGAAGTGCCTTCATATAGAGAAGTAAGCATGACATATCCCAGGTTTCACTAAAAAACAAAGCCAGGGCACTTATCTACATGTAAGGAATCTTTGAAATAATATAAGTAGGTAAGTAATTCATCTTCTTTGCTATAATCAGGCATTATATTAATTTTTGAATTATATTTGAGAGTGTGCTATGAAAGCACATGTTGAATGAATTTATTTCCTGAGGGATTAGACAGTGTGGCAATGATTACTATTTAGCATCAATGAGTTAGATCCTGTATGGCATTATCTATTATCTACATGCAAGGTAGCACAAGATATAAAAGGCCAACAAGTTTTTCTGATAGTAGTTTAGGGAAAATTATGTTATTAAACTTGTAAACAATTCAACCAATTTATAATATTTATAAATCTTTCTACTATCTCTATTCTAATTTGATACCTACTGCTACTGGCCTATTATTTCTTCTCCCAAAGTCCCTGCTAAAATTACTGAATCTAATAGTTCATTCCCCATTTACTCCTTGATATTTAAAAATTCAGAGCTAAGTACTACCCATGTTCCCAATACTTTTTAAGAGTGATATTTTGCATTTTAGGATTTTTCTTAGAACTCCTATAACTATTTAATTTTTGAACTCTTTATTTATGAAGATACTTATGAAGTACCCAATTTCAAATTTGTGGATTCTGCTGTAATTCTAAGTATCTTAAAAGATAATGTTTTTCCTCAATATTTTCCTCATTACTTATATTTTTACATAATTTTGCAATAGTTGGAGATGAATATGATTTTTCTTTAATAATTTGATTAAATATCTTAACTATTTAGGGTTGGCAAGATAGTCAATCCAAAATAAGCACTTTCTTTGCATGGAGTCAGCCAATTTGATCCCCAGCACCACATGACCCAGAGTGCACCCTCCCCCCCCCCGCCCCCCCCCCCCCGACACTCCGCAAAGAAGTTGTCACTCTTTAGATGCTTGACCTTTTACTAAAATTTATTTTCCAGGCAAACTGATTTTATTAAATTAATTGATTGGTGATTTTATTTTCAATAATCATGATTAAACTAAATTAAGAGGATTGCTTTCAGTTACTTACCTTCTTTGTTAGCTAATTTACCCTTCTAACCCTGCTTAGAAATAATGTCTTTATCCCGGAGTCTTAATGAAGTTACTCATTTTGAATACCCAATTAGCTTTTTGTAATACATGTTCTTTCCTTTGTTTGACTTCAATAGGTAGATTCCTTGGACGCTCAAAGAATAAAGCTTTTTATTTCAGAATGTTATTGTTGGACATAGATTAACATACTTAAAATCTCTTTTATGATATTACCAAAATGTTCTAAATTATTTCAACTTATTATATATAAATGAATCTTAAAAATGGGATATCAAAGGCACTTGTATTAGAAGTTTATAAAGAAATAATGTTGGTTAAAAATATAGTCTAGGGGCTGGAGAGATAGCACAGCGGGTAGGGCGTTTGCCTTGCACGCGGCCGACCCGGGTTCAAATCCCAGCATCCCATATGGTCCCCTGAACACGGCCAGGGGTAATTCCTGAGTGCAGAGCCAGGAGTAACCCCTGTGCATCGCCAGGTGTGACCCAAAAAGCAAAAATAAATAAATAAATAAAATTATAAAAAAAATAGTCTATTGCACCAACCAAAAGCACTTTATAATATGTAAATAAACTGATAATCTAAATCATAATTTGGCTTAAAGTTGCAATTAATTTCAGATGTTTAATCATTTTATATTAGTTATATTTTTCTTACATTAGGGCATACAAAATGATTTATAGTAAAGATGGTTATAAAAATTATTCAGGTATTCTAGAACACTGAACTTAGTAATAGACTGAATAAAACAGATGAAATACCTAAATAAGTTTATTAGTTAACATAGCTTTTAATCATAATGGATATCGTATGTTTAAACAATAAAATATATAGAGTGCTCACATTGTTTTTCAACCTTACAACTGGCAGAAATTATTAATCAATCATGGTATTTGTTCACTCTAAGCAGAACTTAGAATGAGATTCAGTCTTAAAAGAGAATTGTATTATTATCAGTATAGATTGGGGTGAGAAATGAAACCTGTTATTTTATATAATAGTTCTTGCATATGATATTGTAAACCTTAAAACTCCAGATTGACAAAATTCTCATATACTTAAAGATTATTATATACTGAAGTTTTTAAAAATATTTAATAAACATATCATGTTTCATATTTCTCTGCCTTTCACTGAGCAAAGCCATTACTGTATTCTTTCCCTGGGTATAGGGGATATGAACTGAGTTGCCAAGACACAGTTCATAAAAAGAATCAATAATTCTCACTGTACACACATAAATCACACTGCCCTGTGCAACTAAGATGCTAACAGTAAGACTCACAGTTTAGTTTTGTTTATATAATAAAATTCTTGAGGTGATTTATTCTGTACAATTCATTTTACCAAGTGGTCACATAAAATACAAATGTTATGTTGTGTAATGCTGATAAGTGGCAGAAATGAAAAACTAATAAGGCTTGCATATGATTAGTGTTTGGTTCCAGTGAATTGTTATTTGATTCATTAAAATATCTAATCAAGGAACTTAGGAAAGAGGAAGAGGTCTTAGTTCTTTTTTTTTTTTTTTTTTTTTTTTTGCTTTTTTGGGTCACACCTGGCGATGCACAGGGGTTACTCCTGGCTCTGCACTCAGGAATTACCCCTGGCCGTGCTCAGGGGACCATATGGGATGCTGGGATTTGAACCCGGGTCGGCCGCGTGCAAGGCAAACGCCCTACCCGCTGTGCTATCTCTCCAGCCCCAAGTCTTAGTTTTTTTTTACAAAAGTTCATTTTACCATTCAGGATAGAAGTTCTAATCTTTGCCAACATTATAACAAAATCTTTCTTTTCTTAAATTACTTCTTTGTCATCCCTACTGCACTATTATATATTAATTTTTTTTCTTAACCCTGTTGATCTTTGTATTTCTAATCTTGTATGATTTCTTTATCCTTATTAGTTTTTACATATTTCTCTTCTTTTGTTGCATAACTCTCTTGAGGAGTCTATGTATGATGTCTATATATTTTTATGATCATAAATCTCCAGGAGATTAATATTTAACATAAATGCCAGTATTGTTACTAATTCTTACAGGAAAGAAAAATCATGCATCCTACATATACATTTTTTATATGTATACATCTGACTTCATTTTCTTTTCTTTCTACTTCTAAACTTAAAGCACTTCCAATTTTAATTTCTTTCTAGAAAGTACCATGCTTCTTATTAAATTCTTTCTTTTCGTTTGTTTTGACCACACCTGATGGTGCTCAGGCTTACTCTAACTCTCAGCTCTTTTCTTGAAGGTCACTCCCTGTGATTATGCAGGGACCATTTTCCACAAAACCCAGTTGTTCCTTTCCCAACTCATGCCCCTGTGAGCTATCTCAAGATAGCTCAGCTCTTGAGTTATCACTCTGGCCCCTCCTTATCAGGCTCCTGTAGCTGACTATACTTGGAGCTTTGTTTTTTGGTTGTTACTGTAATTCTATTCATTTTTCAAGCAACTGTTTAAAACATTATGGTGTTTCCTTTCAACATAAATATTCCTTGATGTGAAATCTAAGATAAAGGATGTGTGTGTGTGTGTGTGTGTGCATGTGCCTGTGTATGTGTGCTTGTTTGTGTGTGTTTCTTTTTATTAAGGTGTAAAGCAAAATGTTGGCTCATGGATATTTGAAACATACGGATGTGGTTTAGAATCCTGGCTCTAACATTTATCATCCTTGTGAGCTTGTATTCTGACACAGTCTCCTAATTTGTGAAGTGGCAATGACAAGTTACCTCTTAAATTTATACTCACAATTAAACACACTGAGTGTCAAGTATCTACTACTGTGTGTCTGCCAGAGCAAGTCTGCAAAAAAAAAAAAATAGCTATCATTTCTTTTTATTTTGTATCTCTCAGTTGAATTACTGTTGTTCTTCTATCTTAGTGTTTGAACTGACTTGTTTTTACTTCCAGGATAGGGATACCGTATTTTGTGTCTGCGTATGTGTATGTTTTTGAAAGAATATAAAAGCTGTTAAAAGATAGTCAACAGTTGTTCCTTATGGGTTTGTGTAGATAGTCAAGTCTTGTTTCTTATAAATTTGTGTAAACGGGCTAAATTTACTTGCTGTTTCTTCATTTGAAAAAATAAAACCAATGGCACCTCTATAGATTTTGAAAGAATTTCTATTTAAATGTTTATAAATAGTCACTGAAATCCCTCATTTTGTTGGTACTAAAGACATTACTTTAGAGTATGTGTTTATTCATTGAGATCTATGAATTAATGTCCTCTCCTGCACCCTTGGCTAATCCCATAAAACAAACACCAGATTGTAAGAACCTGATAAATGTAACACTATGGGAAAATGCTTTGACTTCTTGTCTTCTTCTGCTGTTCTTTGGGAATTATTTTTCACAGAGAAACACAAAAGTTCTTAAAACAATCAATAGTTTAAAATGTCATGTTGCCTCAATTAAAAATAAATATTCCTTGATCTGAAATCTGATTTTTCAGAGATTACATATAGGGTCCTGCTCTGCCAGCTGCTCAACAACTTCTGGGCGCACTCCATCAAACCTTAAGGAGATCAACTGAGGCCGCAGATGTCCCAGGTGTGCCCAGAGATGCAGACAGATGCATGTTTGTCAGTATGCAGATCGTTACATCATGCCAGTTGACCAAAAGCTTACATTCAGTAGACTGGGAACACCTGTAAAGGTGATTAAAGGTCACCCCAATAGCCACTGTCTCTCGCAGAGAGCCCGGCACGCTACTGAGAGTATCCTGCGCACACAGAAGAGCCTGGCAAGCTACCTGTGTACTCGATATGCCAAAAACAGTAACAACAGTCCTTATTCCCCTGATCCTGAAAGAGCCCTCTATACGCCATCAGGTACACTAGCACATGACAAAAACAAATGGAGATGTTACTGGCACCCGCTTAAGCAAACTGACGAACAACGGGATGACATTGATATAGTGATACATATAGGTAGTAGTATAACTATTGATCTCTACTTAGTTTTCCAACCTTATTGCAGTGTCTCACTTGCTGAATATATTCTTGTAACATGTGGCTTTTCCAACTTTGCACATGTCATTAAATGTAGTTCTCATCACCTTCTGCTAAGGTATTTCCTATTCTTCAGGTCTCAAACATTACTTCTCTTCATTAGGAACATCTATCTAAGTTTCTGTTTAAATGTATATTAGCAATGAAACTTATCATAATTTTAGTATTTTAATATTTGCAATGATTTCTTTATTACCCCTGCTACTCTTCATGAAGAAGTGCCAAGAATTTGAGAGTATCAACAATTCTATTCCCAACAAATGCCCAGCTCTCAGTAGTCACCAAGCAAACCCAGATTTCTCCTTTGCATATTTTTCCTCCTAATATTAATTTCCATAACTTTAACTAATTCTTCTTCAGGGATCCAGAATAGAGATTTTGGTAGTACTACAATATAGTTTTCTGTAGTAAGGAAAGTGATAAAACTTTGAAATAATTCCAAGCATGAGATGATACCAATCTTCTAAAGAGGTATCAGTTGAATACGTTTTACTGCAGAGGGCAGTGCTGTCTAATGTGCTCAGAGAAATCCCCTGACTCTCAGCAAATGCTCTTTATTTCTCATTTGATGCCATTTGATGGATGCTGCAAAATTCTTTCATTACTGTTTTATAAATGTGTTATACAATTACATTTTAAGAATGGCACTTCTTATAAGAAATATCAGATCTTTAGCCATGGATGCATTAGAGTGTTTCTTAAATTAACTGAATGATCTTTTGGAAATGATTTTTTGAAAAATGTAGATTGTTTCATTTGGTCCTAACTTCTGACTTCACTCCCGTTAATCGCTCCTTTAAAAAATGCTTTTGGGATTTAATCAGATTTAGCAGTAAGTAATGCAACTGCCAAACGGCCTAACTAATTTTCAGAAGGCTAAAATAGATTTCAAATCTAAAAGTGCTTTCTCTTATGCTCTTACCTACATACGTTTTCCAGCTTCTAGTCCTCTTCATCCCATCTACAATGTACACTATGCCAGATTTATTTTTAAGACCTATTTCAAATTCTGTCACTCTTTCCTAGAAAATGCTTGATGGTGTCTGATTGTTTTGTTAGCGTTACTTAGTCCTTAAGATGCTCCAAATATTGCCACAAACTATTTGTCCAATCTTGTTCTTCTCTTTTAAAAATATGAATGCTTTACAAATTTGCATATCATCCTTGCACAGGGGAATGCTAATCTCTGTGTTTCTTCAATTTTATGTGCTGGTGAAGCAGGCACCCTATATTGCTCTAAATGAATCTGTAATTATTTGAAAAGACTCCAGACTTAAGCAGCAAAGTCTTTTCCTCATGTCTTTGCTTGTATTAGGCCAGTCAAATCAGGATTAGAGAGGGATCCTCTAAAAATCTGACAAAACTGAAGACCTGGAATTCTGCCATTTCCTTGACATTTGTGAATGCTGAGAAAATTTGGTTTTACTTTCATGACCTATCCTATTGAATATATTCCCTGGTGTGACGAAAGTGGCTTTGTTCTCAAGAGAAAGATTTGAGATGCTAACTGTGAGGGAAGGACAAGAAGTTAGAAAGTTGTCTTTGACAAACTTTCTTATATGTGGGTCATCATTTTAACTGTTTTCTTTTCTATTTGCTCCCTCCCCCTATCAAGTCTTAAATATGTCATAAGCCATTGTATGCAATTCAGAAGACATTATTATCTTTTCAGGATGTATTTGTTTCAAAATTCTAGTGAAAACCTAATATTTTTATTTCTTAATAACTGAGTACATATTATTAATTGTCAGTGGAAAATTTATTTTTCTTATTACTTTTGTTTTATTATTTTCTGGATAACATATTTTATTATTGATGAATCACGTCATTAGAAAGTCACATAGTATACTACATGAGATTTTTTGGCATCCTATCTGTGTAATTTGCATCTATCTCTGTATCTCTAAAATTCTGTGAATTTCCATGCTTGAAATGTTTATAAGAGAGAGACAGAATGACATACATACACACAGAGAGTGAGCGACAAGCAAGAGAGAGAGAGAGAGAGAGAGCGAGAGAGAGAGAGAGAGAGAGAAAGAAAGAGAGAGAGAGAGAAGAAAAGGGCTTGCCATAGAGGCAGACTCAGTGGAAGGGCAGCTGACAGGATGGATATGAGGATATTGGCTGGGGAAAATGTACAGTGATGGAGGGATGGGTGTTGAAACATTGTATGACTGAAACTGGATCATGAAAGCTTTGTACTGTATCTTATGGTTATCCAGTAAATTTTTTTTTAAATCTATACATTCTCTATTTGTAAACTTTATCACATCTCTTTTTCTTTTTTTCTTCTTCTTTTTTTTTTTTTTTTTGCTTTGGATCACACCTGGAGATGCACAGGGTTTACTCCTGGATCTGCACTCAGGAATTACTCCTGGCAGTCTATCACATTTTTTTCACCCAGCAAATAGATAATCACTATTGTTACTTCCTTCTCTGGTTTTCTAAAGGATTTTGTGCATATAAAAGTATGTATAATTATTTTTACTTTTTAAAACACATGAAACTATAATTAATTTTTTATTTATGATTGCAACTTGGATATATTTTCATGGAGTATATAAGGCTTTTGTATTCTTGTAGCTGAGTTGTATTCCTTAACATTTTGATATCATTATTTTAACAGTTTTATTTCTAATATTTTAATAGGGGTATTGTATTGCTAATATGACTGTAAAACTTTAACCAATTCCTATAGGTTAAATGGACATTTAAGTTTTTTTAAGTCTCTTACTAGAATGGGAACAAAAAATGCTGAATAAAAAACTATTTGTTAATTTTAAAATACAGATGAATTATATATATATGAAACTATGGTGTTTTTTTTTTTTTTTTTGTGTGTGTGTGTGTGTGTGTGCTTGGTAGGGTCGCATGGCAATGCTCAGGGCTCACTCCTGACTGTGTCTCAAGAATCAGGGAGGGGAGGTGCTGCGGGGACCATTTGAGGAGGTGGGTGTTGAACACGGGTCAACTATGAACAAGGCAAGCACCTACGTGGGCATTATTACTATACATATGATAGCTATCTCTCCATCTCCTGAATGTTCTATCTTTAATATGAGATAGCTCTACTAGTTTTTTTAGTTTTTTTTTTTACCATTTCTGTTAAAATACTGCAGATGCAGAACTATAAAGCAGAACCAGTTATGCCTGCACATTCTCACTCTAAAGGTAATAATATACTCAGGTTCTGGACTTCTTTGGGGAGCCATTCTGTCCGTCACACTTAGACCTTAATGTACATAGCATTGGGTAGAATTTTACTTTGATTTCTCAAAGTTTTGTTTACTTAGTCAAATTTATTATGCTTTAGTTATATGTTTATAAAAAGTTTATAAAGAGAGTCTCTTGCCCTTATGCCTGGCTGTCTTCCCCGGGACCCTTGGAGGGGATGGGCTCCAGCTTCCCTCCCCACCCCAAGCAGAGCTCCTGGTGGCCAAAGACCACAAGAACTTAGCCACAGCCATGCTCAAGGCCCCTCTCCACACATTCTGACAAGCCTCACGAAGGTTCCCAGAGGAACCCAGGTGTGTGTAATCCCATCAACAGCCAACATCCAGAGACTTAAAAGCAAGCGCCCAGAAGCTTATAAATTACTTCTCCTTCTGGGAGAAACTCACAAGCTACTGAGAGTTTCCTGCCCACATGGGACAGCCTCGCAAGCTTCCCATGGTGTATTCATATGCCAAAACCAGTAACAACCTGGATCTCATTCCCCTGACCCTGAAAGAGTCTCCAATGTGGCATGGTTGGGAAGCCCGAGTGGAGAGAGGCTTCTAAAATCTCAGGGATAGTACGAATGGAGAGGTTACTGAGTCTGCTCAAGAAATCCATGATCAACGGGATTTTGTGATTTGTGATTTATATGTTTGTAAAATTTTAAATTACTACTAGACTCAACCTTTCTTTCTTTGTTATTAATTTGATGGTGATGGGAAATCCAGTAGTGCTCAACACTATTTCCATCCTAGTGCTCTGGGGTCACTCTTGGAAATTCCAGAAGCACCATACAATGTCTGTGGTTGAACCTGGCCTACCATATGCAAATCATGCATTCCAGATCTTTGAGCTATCACTTGTCCCGACTTTTTAAAATTAATAAATGGAATTACTTTGCTATATTTTCCCAGAATATAATCCATTCTTATTAAATATTTGAACCAACTTGAAGTCACCTTAGTAAGATGTTCTGCATATTTACCTTTCCCTTATGATACATATGATGTTCATATCTGAAGCTTTCATGATAGCAACCCATGTCTAATGAACCTTTAAATTTTTAGTGGGCTTTCGCATGCGTTTCTTTTTTTGTCTCAAGGGAAAGATGCATAAAAAATAATTATTGTAGAAAGAGTAACATATTCAAATTCTTGCTTTATTAACCCTTTCAAAATGTGCAGTGAATCTCTGAGTACGTGAACTTGTTTATTTTGGGGGTATTTCCCAAAGCAGTGGTCTGGTGACATTCTGCCTATGAGATCTGTGGTTCAGTGGTTAGGCCCAAGGTCATAGCTCTGCTTGTGCCCCCCAGTGGCACTCAGCGGCCTCCAAGGACTCTCTGCTATACTGGGTGGCTTGAACTTGATAACTCTTGGACTGTCTCCCCAGTTCCCTGACACTGAGAATTCTTACAAGTGAGAGATATGAAGACATAGGTTGTAAAATTATTTTCAATTCCAGAAATGTGAATGCTACCAAACTAATTTCTTTTGCAAGTTTATTTGCATTTGTTTATTGTATATTAACTTAATCAAAGTGAATCTAATGGAGAAATTAGATTAAAGCTTCTGTATATTGAAAGGATTAAAGACATTAGAGGGTTTTTCCAGTTACAAAGTTTCTTATGGCATTGTGTTCTAATAATAAAAGTGTCCTTCCAGCCAAAATTTCTACAATAATAACAATTTTTTAAAAAGTAATATGAGTTGACAGAATAAGCAAAACAACCTGTCATGGATTCATTTGTGATTGTGAGGTACCCATAAGTATGTTGTGATTTTGACTGTGTACATTTTGGCCATGTTATATCAGAAGAACAGGAAGTGCTGGCAGTTGTTTAAAGTGTATCTTGTTATTTTCAATGAAAAAGAAGTGTCCTGAGAGTAGCTGGCAGCTTGACAAAAGCAGGTCACTTTAACAGTTGAACCCATATCCGATTATCCTCCTGGTGGCAAAAGAGATTAAATTCAAGCCATTTGGATAAAACTGTGATGTGTTCTATATCCTGGGGATTCAGTCTGTTTAATTTGAACTTTGTGGGAGGTGATTTTATACAATCTTTTTACCCTTCTTGGGCTTCAGACAGTGCTGGTCTGAAAGAAAACCTAGAAAAGAATAGAATTCATGAAGTTGCTGATTTATTTTTCAGAATAAGTGTACGCTTAGTACATTATTGGTATACACAGTGACTCCAAATCAAGGTTATATTGCCACATAAATATTTCCTTAAGAAATTAAAATAATATATGTGCTATATATGTCGAGACATGGTAATACATTTAATATATATGTACATTTGTATACATCTTGTCAATTAACCTTGTCTTCCATAATTTAGCATTACTGTAAATGAGTTGATTGTGAGTATTCATAAATTTGTGGAAATCTATATTAGAAAATGACAATCTAAGTGAATAAAATTTATTTGAGTATAAATACTACCAAAGGGAAAGAATCAGATGATGGAGACACTTATGTACCTTAGAAGGCTTATTGTTTATTTATTTATTTATTTATTTATTTTTATTGGTAGCACTTGGCAGTACTGAGTTTTGTGTTTGTGTAGATCTGGGTTTGAGGTTCTTAGGTTCTGATTCTTAGGACCACCGTGCCGACACCTGGTGATACTCAGGGGACTATACTGTGTTGTGGATAAAACTATGGACATTGCACATATAAGACATGTGCTCTACTAACTGAAGAACTTTCTGAGTAAGATAGAGGGTGTCTATTCAATAAGGTCTCCCACTTGAACACAATTAAAAAATCTAGACAGTATACATGGTTCAATTATTTTGTATGTTTCAGACATTCAAAAGTCTAGAACACAATCCAAAAATATTTGTTTTGTTTGTTTCTTTGTGTTGGGGCCACATTTGGTGGTGCTGAGGTGTTACTCTGGTTCTATAATCAGGAATAACTCCTGTGAGCTTGGGGAATGCCATCCTATGGGATGCCGAGGATTGAACCCAGGTCTTCAGTGTGCAAGGCAACTGCTTTACCCATGGTACTATCTATCTGGTCCAATTTAAAATCATTTAAAGAAAAACAATAAGAAACCCAGGTTTGATCTCTGGCACCCACTGGGTCCCGTGAGCACTGCCAGGATGATTCCTGAGTGCAGAGCCAGGAGTAACATTTGAGAATTGCTGGATGTGACTCCCCTGAAAAAAAAAGTCAAAAAAGAAAAATAAAGAAAATCTGAATCCATATAGGAAAAATGGTAACAAACATATGTCTTCCTCTTGAGGATACCAATGTTAAATTTATCAAATAATTGCAGTAGGTATTAAATAAATTTATCAAGTAATTGTGTAATATAAAAAGTAATAGGAAGGAAGTAGTTATGCAATAATTAACTCATTATCATTATAGAAAAATTGTTACTTAATGTCAAACTATTATTTTATTATTTAATACAGAATGTTATAAAAATATCATAGACTGGATGGTCTAAGCAACAAACATACACTTAGATTGTGTGTGTGTATGCACAATCATCCTTGATTATCTGTGGAGAAAATTGGTGCTAGAATCTCCTGAAGATACTGAACTCTATGGATATTCAAGCCCTTTATCTAAAATGGCATAGTATTTGCATGTAATTTATACTCATCATCTCATTTTACTTAAATTATTTCTGAATTATCAATACCGCATACAACCTATGTGGTATATAAATAGTTGTTATATTATATTGATTGGGAATAATGAAAGCAAAAATATTTGTATATATTTAGTACAGATGTGATTGCTGTAAATATAATCATATAGTACATATTTTATATCCAAATTGGTTGAATTTATAGCTCCAGAGTCTCAGATATGGAGAACTGATTGCAATGTTCATATATACACAATATATGTTTATATATAGTGTATAATATTTTATAATTTAGAATATAAATGTTATCATTTTATTATATATTTATATATAAGAAGAGGCATGCACAGTGGTAAGATTTCTCCCTTGTACTTTGTGTGGTAAAATATTGATTTTAAGTAGATTGTGACATTAAAATTAGGGAGGGAAGAGGCAGTACAGTGGGATAATGCAAGATATAATGTTTATAGTGACTCTACTCTTAGCCCCAAACTGGAAACATTTTAAAACGTCTCAACTGGTAAAATGATTATTATATCATGTGAAATTATAATCCTCAATTAAACGGAATGAGCTATTGATACTCCAATGAATGAGAGAAGAAAGCGTAATGCCAGTCTTGAATGAATATGTACTGAAATATTGCATCTATATAATCTTCTTGAAAATTATTCACAATACTTAACATAGTGAAACAATCTAAATTTCCATTAACAGATGAATGGATAAAACTATGATTTATGCAGTGTGGAGGAGCTCTCCGATTGCCTCCCCCCTCCTCCCGCCTGCAGTCTGGGGCTCTGAAGCCCCCAGACCTGCCTTGCGCCTCTGCCTCTCACTCACTGTGCTGCGCAGCTGTGACCCCCTCCTCTTCTTGCTCAGGTTGTTAGGGGCGTGTCCTCACGTCAGGGGGCATGGCCTCAAAAGGGGCGTGGCCTCTTTCTGGAGCTGCCGCAGTTATTTCTCCCATTCCATGCATTGTGCTTTGGCCACAATCAATACAATCTATTCCTCTGAAGAATACCCTGGTCATCTTAGTCGCTATATGTTAATAGTCAACTAGCCTATCCTATTCTAATTTCACAAAAGCTGTCAGTGAACACATTAAGCTGCTCATAATGTCCTTTGTAAGAAGATCATAGCCCCATGTCTTCAATTGAGGCCCCTCTCAAGCTAAGGAGAGTGCCTGACAGTAAAGCCCATAACAATATGAAGAAACAGCGAAAATCCCCACCACCAGGAGAGATGGAAGAGAGGATCTCAAAAAACTCAGCAGGGACTTCCCAGAAATACAACATCCTCTCAGAGAAAGAATTCAGAGAGGAAATTGTGAAGATGGTTGATGAACTCAAAGCAACTATGGAATAAACATCCAATAAATTAAGGGAGGATATGGATGCAGCATTGGAACAGTCCACCAAGATAATCCAAAGAGAAATGAGAGCAGAAATTTCAAAGCTACGAACAGAAGTGACACAATTAAAAGAATCAGCAGATGAAATAATAAACTCAGTAGGAGCCCTCAATAGTAGAATGACTACAGCTGAAGACAGAATCAGTGATCTTGAAGACGAGTTGCAGAAAGCATATAGGCAACAACAAATAATGACAAAAGACCTCAAAATGGATCTAGAGCTAATTAGAGTCCTAGGGAATGACCTCCAGAGAAACAACACAAGAATCATTGGAGTACCAGAAGCACAGGGAACCAATCCCAATGGAAAAAAAAAAACACAATTAAAAACATCATTGCTAAGAAATTCCCAGAGTTAGAGAATGCAGGCATCCAGATCCAAGGTGTTCAGGGTGCCAGCTAAAAGGGACCCAAATAAAAAATACCCAAGGCATATCATAGTCAGAAAGATGGATGCCGTAGATAGAAACGCAATACTGCAAGCAGCAAGATCAAAGAAAGAAATCATATGCAAAGGAGCACCCCTTATATTCACAGCAGACCTATCAAAAGAAACCTTCCAAGCCCGAAGACACTGATGGAATATAGTGAAAAAACTTAATGAAATGAACGCCTCATCAAGAATAATTTACCCGGCTAAACTCTCAGTTAAACTTGAAGGAACCATACACTATTTCACGGAGAAGCAACAGCTCAGGAACTTCATAGACTCAAGACCAAACTTAAAAGAAGGACGGAAAGGGCTACCATAAGACATGGAAAAAAACCTAAAAGAACAACAAACCCTACAGAAAGATGGCAAAAAAATCCCATCACAATAATTTCTCTTAATGTTAACGGTCTAAATGCACCAATCAAGAGACACAGAATGCCAAAATGAATATAGAAACTAAACCCAAAACTTTCTGCTGCCTACAAGAAACACAATTGAATAGTCAGAACAAACACAGAGTCAAAATCAAAGGATGGAAAACAATCCTGCAAGAAAACAACTCCCTCAAAAATGCAGGGGTGGCCATACTAGTATCCGACAACATAGATTTCAGGCTGAAAAAGATCAGAAGGGACAGCAAAGGTCATTTTCTATTCATCAAGAGATATGTACAACAGGAAGCAATCACACTCTTAAACGTATACGCACCTAATGAACGAGCAGCTAAATACTTAAAAGAACTCCTAACAGAATTTAAGGAGGACGTAACTAGCACCATGATAGTAGTTGGAGACTTCAACACTGCCTTATCACCTCTGGATAGATCGACCAAAACAATACTCAGCAAAGAAACAATGGCTCTGAAGGAAGAAATGGAGGAGACAGGGCAAATAGACCTAAACAGGGCTATACACCCCCAAAAGAAAGAATACACATTCTTTTACAGCACACACGGTGCATTTTCCAAAATAGGCCATGTTCTGGGTCACTAATTATACCTTAATAGAATCGGGAAGATAGAATTTGTATCAACTATCTTTTCAGATCATGATGCACTGAAGATGGAAGTTAATCACACACATGTGCGGAGAACCAAATCAAACACTTGGAGATTAAACAACTCACTGTTGAACAATGAGTGGGTCAAGAAGGAAATCAAGGAAGAAATAAAAAAAATACCTCGAAACAAATGAGAATGAAGACACTACCTACCAGAACCTATGAGACACAGCTAAAGTTGTGTTAAGGGGAAAATTTATAGCTCTGCAAGCTTACCTCAGGAAGGAAGAAAGGGCCTATATAGATAGCTTGATTTCGCAGCTCAAGATCTTAGAAGAGTACCAGCAAAAGGAACCCAAATCAGATCGAAGGAAGGAGATAATAAAACTTAGAGCAGAAATTAATGATATGGAAACCCAAAAAACAATCCAAAAGATCAATAAAACAAAGAGCTGGTTCTTCGAGAAAATAAATAAGATTGATAAACTGCTAGCAAGACTCACAAAGAAAGAGAGAGAGGAAAAACCCTAATAAACTGAATCAGAAATGAAAAGGGGGGCATCACAACAGAAACCAAGGAGATTCAAAAGATCATCAGAGACTATTTTGAAAGTCTGTATGCCACAAAACAAGAGAACCTAAAAGAAATGGACAAATTCCTTGATTCCTACAATCTTCCAAGACTGAACCAAGGAGACTTGAAATACCTGAATAGGCCCATAAATATCAAGGAAATCGAAACTGAAATCAGAAATGTCCCAAAAAGCAAAAGCTCAGGTCCACACGAATTCACTGGAGAATTCTTCCAAACATTTAAGAAGACTTATTGCCAGTTCTTCTTAAGCTTTTCCAGGAAATTGAAAAGACAAGAACCCTCCTTAACAGTTTCTATAAGGCACATATCTCCCTAATAACAAAAGCAAGCAAAGACATCACTAACAAAGAAAACTATAGACCAATATCCCAGATGAACAGCGATGTGAAGATCCTCAACAAAATACTAGCAAATAGAATCCAACAACTCATCAAAAAGATCATACACCATGACCAAGTGGGATTCATCCCGGGGATGCAAGGATGGGTTAACATTCAGAAATCAATCAACATAATTCATCATATCAACAAAAATAAAGATAAAAACCATATGATCATATCAATAGATGCAGAGAAAGCATTTGACAAGATCCAACATCCATTCATGATGAAAACTCTTACCAAAATGGGTTTTGGAGGAACTTTCCTCAAGATAATCAAATCCATCTACCACGAACCTATGGCAAGCATTTTCATCAATGGGGAAAAACTAAGGGCCTTTCCTCTAAGATCAAGGACAGGAAAAGGATGTCCACTCTCACCACTTCTCTTTACTATAGTACTGGAAGTACTAGCAATAGCCATTAGGCAAGAAAAAGATATTAAGGGCATTCAGAGAGGAAAGGAAGAAATCAAACTCTCACTATTAGCAGAGGACATGATACTATATCAGGAGAAGCCTAAAAGCTCTAGTAGGAAACTCTTAGAAATAATTGACCTGTACAGTAAAGTTGCAGGCTATAAAATCAATATCCCAAAATCTAAGGCCTTCCTATATGCAAACAATGAGACAGAGGAAAGGGACATAAAAAAAGCTATCCCGTTCACAATCGTGCCCCAGAAAATCAAATACCTTGGAATCAGCTAAACTAAAGAAGTAATGAACCTCTACAAAGAAAACTATAAAACCCTACTCCATGAAATAAAAGAGAACATGAGGAAATGGAAACATATACCCTGCTCATGGATAGGGAGAATCAACATTGTCAAAATGGCAATAGTCCACAAAGCATTATACAGATTTAACGCGATCCCTACAAGGACACCCATGACATTCTTCAAAGGAATGGATCAAGCAATCCTGAAATTCATATGGATCAGTAAATGCCCACTGATAGCTAAAACAATTCTTGGGAAAAAGATGATGGGAGGCATCACCCTCCCTAACCTTAAACTTTACTACAAAGCGGTAACAATTAAAACAGTACTGTACTGGAACAAAGACAGAGCCACAGACCAATGGAACAGAGAAGAATATCCCTACACACAACCCCAAATGTATGATCATCTAATCTTTGATAAGGGGGCAAGAAATGTGAAGTGGAGCAAGGAAAACCTCTTTAACAAATGGTGCTGGCACAACTGGACAATCACATGCAAAGGAATGCACTTAGACCTCAATCTGACACCATGCAAAAAAATCAGATCAAAATGGATTAACTACCTCAACATCAGACCATAATCCATAAGGTACATCGAAGACAAGGTGGGCAAAACCCTTCACGATATTGAAGCTAAAGGTATCTTCAAAGATGACACAGAACTAAGCAATCAAGTAGAAACAGAGATAAACAAATGAGACTATATTAAACTAAAAAATTCTGCACCTCAAAAGACACAGTGACCAGAATACAAAGGCAATCTACAGAATGGGAAAGAATATTCACCCAATACCCATCCAATAAAAGGTTGATATCAAGGGTATATAAAGCACTGATTGAACTCTACAAGAAGAAAACATCCAACCCCATCAGAAAATGGGGTGAATAAATGAACAGAAACTTTTCTAAGGAAGAGATACGAATGCCAAAAGGCATATGAAAAAATGCTCTGCATCACTAATCATCAGGGAGATGCAGATCAAAACAACCACGAGATACCATCTCACACCACGGAGTATGGCACACATCCAAACGAACAAAAGCAACCGCTGTAGGAGAGGATGTGGGGAGAAAGGGACCCTTCTGCACTGCTGATGGGAATGCCGACTGGTCTAGCCCCTTTGGAAAACAATATGGACGCTTGTCAAAAAATTAGAAATTGAGCTTACAGTTGATCCAGCAATACAACTTCTGGGAATATATCATGGAGAAACAAAAAAGTATAGTCAAAATGACATCTGCACTTATATGTTCATTGCGGCACTGTTTACAATATCCAGAATCTGGAAAAAACCCGAGTGCCCTAGAACAGATGACTGGTTAAAGAAACTTTGGAACATCTGTACAATGGAATACTATGTAGCTGTTAGAAAGGATGAAGTCATGAACTTTGCATATAAGTGAATCAGCATGGAAAGTATCATGCTAAGTGAAATGAGCCAGAAAGAAAGGGACAGACATAGAAAAATTGCACTCATCTGTGGAATATAGAACAGCAGAGTAGGAGACTAATACCCAAGAATAGTAGCATATAATACCAGGAGTTTGGCTCCATAGCTTGGAAGCTGGCCTCATACGCTGGGAGAAAGTCATCCTAGATAGAGAAGGGAACCCCAAGCAAAATGTGATTGGAAATCCCGCATGGGGAGGGAGATGGGTGCCAAAAGTAGACTAGAGACTGAACATGATGACCACTCATTACCCCTACTGCAAACCACAACACCCAAAAGGAAAGAGAGAGAACAAATTGGAAGTCCCCACCACAGAGGTGGGGTGGGGTGGGGGGATGGGATTGGGGGTGTGGGAGGAATACTGGGTTCATTGGTGGTGAAGAATGGACACTGGTGGAGGGATGGGCTCTCAAACATTGCATGAGGGAAAAACAAGCACGAAAATGTGTGAATCTGTTACTGTACCCTCATTAGTTAAAAAATAAATAAATTTAAATATAAAAGGTATGACTTATGTAAAAATAATAAAACGTTACTCAGCTTAACAAAAAAGAAGTAGCTCACATTTAGGAGAAAGTGAATGAACCTGGATAACTTTATGCTATGTTAAAGAAGTAGTAAAACAAATGCCTCATGATTATGTAAAGTATCTACAATAATCTAACTCATAAGCATAAAATATAATGATCATTAGAAACTAGTGATTAGGGAAGATGGAAGTTGTTCAAATTAATGTAAAGTTTAGGTTATACTAGATAAATAAGTTTTAGAGTTCTGCTATACTAAATCTTGCCTATAGCTAGCAATGTCATATAGTGCATTAATTGTTTTTAGGAGAGTGAATTTTTTGCTGTGTTTTAACACACTAAAATACAAAGGAGCATAAACTCTGTAGTATTGGGTATATGTATTAAATTTATTGTAATTTATTACAATGTGTGTAATTATTACAATTATGTGTGCTTTCATATCTCCAAAATAAATTGCTAACATTAAAAACGAGCAGTTTTAATGTATATATTCTAATTAAATAATTATCTTATAAAATGTTCAACTCCTGTAAGTTAATATTTTTAAAAGAAAAAATAAAATTATAATGAGAGATAGAGTTGGGCTATCAGGGATTAAAAATGAAAGGTATAAGGACAGAGGGATCGCACAATGTTTTGGATATTATATAATGATTGTTGAAGTTAAAATTCATATAATTTAGTATCTAAAAGCTATGGAAGATTAAAAACCAATTATAAAGATAATGTATTTTTTCTTATAGAATTACAGGATCATTAGTGAGCCTAGAAATATCTCAAAATTGAAAGAAATTAAAATTAAAAGCTGGTTACTTTGCTATAATATGATGTGAAATTTCTCTCTTGGCTTGCATAAGTGTATCTAAGTAAGCATTCTTGCATTTTTAAAAGTCCTGATTTCCTGAAATTAGATTGAATTAGAATCTTTCAAGTGCATATTTTTTATGACTCCCTGGTTTATGGAATAGTAGAGAAGATAGGAAGCTTTTTGTAAAAGTAAATTTTAAAGCAAATGTGTACATAAAGTAGTAATTGCAGAAGAGCCCCAAGACTCTCACAAGACTTCTAAATCTAAATTGTGAATGCTGTATAAATTCTCAAAGGTTCATGTGATGGATCTTGCAATGTAACAGATAAGCATCTGTACCACTGAGATAAATGTCTCTCTTTGGACTTGAAGTAAAGGAAATGTTTTTCTTTAGTCTTGTTATATAAAGGGACAGAATGAGACCATCCATTTCTTTTCTTCTCATTCACACAATCTACTTGTGTTTTGTATTTCTTTTTCTTTTTCATTAGCCAGATATTGCCTTTCTAGAGATGACTAGGGAATTTTGTTATACTATCATTCAAATATCTTTTCTGAGACACCTGCTTGGAAGTAAGTATGTGCTATTCCCTCTAGGTTATATATACAGAATCCTTGTAAAAGCTGAAGTGAAAACTTTTGTATAGATGTGTATTATGCAGCATTCTTTGACTTCCTTTGGGGGTTTTGGCTGTTGCTATGTTTGGTTAAAACAAACATTTTTTTTTTCTCCTTAAACCACTGATTATTTGTCTAAGGCTAGCTCTTCCAAACAGAGGAAGTTCCTTCAGTTACATTAACCTGCTCTGCAGACAAGCGTTCTTGATGATCTGAGATTGCAGACCGAATGCATGTCAGGTTTAAATAGTTTTCCAGTGCTTGCCTGGAGTGGTAAGATTTCGACATTGGGGTAATTCTGTTTTATCACATTATTTTAATTGCCTTTTCATATATTTTTCTCTTTTGTAGATTTCCCCCATCTCTTTACCCTCTCTCTCTTTTTTTTAAGCAATCGTTTTTTTTCCCCCTCTAATTTAAGCCAATTTTCCTTCCTCAGAGATGTAATGGGTTTTCCCTGAATTTATCGGTATTTTATCTTATACATTGGGTTATGAGAAACCAACTTTTACTGCTATTTAAAATCTGAAAACAGAGGCTCAAAGAGATAGTACAGCAGGTAGGACATTTGCCTTGCATGTGGTCAAGCCTGGTTTTCCTTGCATATGGCTGACCTGAGTTTAATCCCCAGCATCCTATATGATTCCCTCTAGCCTGCCAAGAATGATCCCTGAGTGCAGAGTTAGGACCAAGACCTGAGAAAAGCCAGGTGTGACAAAAAAAAGCATAAAAATAATTTTTATGTGCATTATACTTATGAGACAGTGTCATCTTTGAAGAGGGACTTTATATAAATATGAACAAATCAAAAGTTTTGGTCTTTGAACAAACTCTAAAGCAGAAGTAAAAAGAAATTTTGAAACTTTGTTAGAAATTTTGCTGGTTATTTTCTTCTAACAATAAAACTGAATTCTACAGTGGGCATCTCTTCTCTATAAGATCACTAATTTGCTGGAAAATCATCAGACTCCTTTGAGAATACTGCTTCTGAGGAAAAAGGTTTTATTATGAACATGACACACGAATCAATCCAATTATCAATTTGTAGAATGCTAGAACTTTTTGGATTGCAGTTCTGAATAAAGTTGGTAAGATTTTAATTTAGTTTTGGCTTTTTAAAAGTTAAACATTTTCTGTCCCTTGACCAATGAATGACACTACAATTTCTTGCTATTTTTCTGACAAGTCTTAAGGCAGACTGCAATTTCCTGTGAAATATCGTTATCTTGAAGTGGAACTATATAAAAGTTCAATCTGAAATCAGGAACAGAGGAGCTGATACAGAGGTTTTTTTTTCCTTTTTGTTTACTCCTCCCCATGTTCTTTCATATTCTCAACAAGAAAAAATTTTCTTTCTCTTAAGGAAAAGTTTTTTCTGCTCATATTTTTTGTTACTCTAATTTCATGGATAAAGATAAAAATCATGCTGTGAGTAGAGAAGAGCAGAATTCTGCTGTGCTTGAACATTTGAAAATGTTACTGCCAATATGTTGTAAAGATAAATAAATAGAGAGATGCGGGCAAATGGGAATTCATAAATGTACAGGGAAATAAAGGCATGTGAAACAAACATAGGAAATACATAGAGGGAGAAAAATCTATTAGCACAATGTTTAGGTATTTAGTATTGAAAATCATTTTAGCAAACACACGGAGATTAAGCAATGTTTGTCTAAGATGCTACCTAATAGTGTGTTAGAAGAACTTAATCACCGCCGTTCTCTCCTCAAGAACAGAGCCTTGCGGCATTTAATTACATTTGGAATTATTAAGAGAGCTATAAATCCAGTTGCCTAGTGAATTCAATCACCACATATTAACCCAGAGCAAAACTTCTTTTGTCAATGGAAAAAGAACAAAATAATACTTGATAAAGTCCCATTAATGTTAGAAAGAGTAAGAGAATTTGATAATCTTCATCATTTTTTCTGTTAATTAATTTGTCTGTCACCCAAAAAATCTTTTATATTAGGGAGTGCCTCACTGTGTGTAGTCTGGATTCAAGTCTTATGGACATAAAAAGCAGAGAAGGAAGGAACTTCATTATCTTGTTCCTTTACAGTAAGTCTATGCACATATAATTTAATAATATGCTTTAAACTGGATTTGCAATGTAGAACTAGTCAAGTAAATTTCAAAGCATAACAAGAATCCACTTGTTGCATTTGTTATTACAAGAATGTCCTGTAATAGTGGCAGAGCCATCAGCTTCCGCTAAAGACAATGATCTCATTTTCTGCCTCTTTGACCTTCAGAAAGGCCTTGATGCCTATTCAGTAAATTCTCAAATTTTATTCAGTAAGTTCTTTAAGTTATATCTGAAAAATTAATTTTTATTACCTGAGATCAGGAGCTAAATGCTATATTATTATTATTATTATTATTATTATTATTATTATTATTATTATTATTATCCAACTTCTACTCAGATCTCTTTGACAGCCATGTCCACCTGCTCACATACCAAATTCCACAGGATGGATATGTCATTCCCAACGTCCTCCCTTCTGAAATCTGACACGACATTTACTTGGTAAAGACACGTATAGCACCTGGTCCGGACAAGGTCAGACCTGAACACCTGAAGAATCTGCTGCCAGTACTCATCAATACACTGGCTCAGCTCTTTACACGCTACCTGTTCGAATGCAAGTTTCCGTCTCAGTGGAAAACCAGTAGGACCGCTCTGTAAGGGAGAAATCCACGACATCAGCAACTATTGCCCAATCTGCCTGCTGTTTGTCATCTACAAGTTGTTCACTCGTGTCATCCTGAATAGAATAGGCAGAACACTAGACAGAGGACAACCATGTGAGCAAGCCAGGTTCCGAAGGGGATTCAGCACGATAGACCATATCCACACAGTGACCAAACTCATTGAAGTTTTGCGAGAGTTTAAGATGCCGCTCTGTCTATCGTTCATCGACTTAAAGAGGGCCTTTGATTCTGTTGAGACTGAAGGGGTCATCAAAGCCCTAGCCAAACAGGGCATTCAAACTCAGTATATCAAAATCCTCCTTGAGCTGTATTGTGGATTCACCACCAGGATCTCACCATTCTACAAGGAAGTGATCATTGATGTAAAGAGAGGGGTTTGGCAGGGTGATTCCACTTCACCAGAACTCTTCAGTGCCACCCTCGAGTACATCATGCAATGACTGGAATGGGAAGGAATGGGAGTGAAGATAGATGATTGGCAACTACACCACCTCCGCTTCACTGATGACATCGTTCTCATAACACCAAACATTAGCCAAGCGGCACAAATGCTGGATGACTTTGACCACGAGTGTGGAAAGGTCAGATTGCAGCTGAATCTCAACAAGACGATGCTCATGAAAAACGAACTAGTCCCTGAAGCTCCATTTGCTCTCAATGAGACGAACCTCCAAATGCAGCAGCTATGTGTACCTGGGTCGAGAAATCAACATGAGGAACGACTTGGTACCAGAACTGCGCAGGAGGAAGAGAGCAGCATGGAATACCTTCAAGAAGTGGTTAAGAGGACGAAGAATCTCCAACTGCGGGCACATCTTTTCGATTTCACCATTCTTCCTGCAATAACATATGCCTCAGAAACTTGGGCCCTACCAAACAGAATGAGAACGCTATTTGGGTATCCCAAAGAGGAATGGAGAGAGCTATGCTAGGAGTATCACGTCTCACTCAAGTGAGAGAAGGAATCTGGAGTTCTGACCTCCATCGACGGTCAAGAATCATGGATGCTGTTTCGTTTGCCAAGGCATCAAAAATCAGATGGGCCGGTCATGTAATGTGATTCAGAGACGACCCCTCTGGACCAGAGCTGTTACCAACTGGATTCCATGGGATCTCAGAAGACCACGTGGCCGTCCACCAACTAGATGGTCAGATTTCTTATTCAAATCCCTGAATGAACGATTTGAGGCTCTTCCTGTTCCTGGAGCAAGCAGATATCATTGGGCTGCACTAGCACGCGACAGGGACAAATGGCGACTTTACTGGCACCCTCTTGAGCATATCAAAGATCAATGGGACGACATGTGATACAAGTGATTATTATTATTATTGTTATTATTATTATTATGCCCTTTATTAGGAACCCTCTCTGAATCAGAAGACTATATCTCTATTAGTAAGGGTGAACCTAGCCATTTAAAATTTGTTATATCCAGTGAACCTGTTTGGAAAAATCAGTTATATCCAGTGATCCTGTTTGAAAAAACCATCTATTAAAATTAGAATAGGAGAAAAGTGACTGAGATTTCCCCTCCACTTAAGGTTTCTGGCTGACTGTCCACTTCTATTTATAAAGTAAGTGTTGGCTTCAATTCCTACCAAAGTTTAGTTCATTTTTCTTTATTTAAAAATGGCAGAAATAAAATTGTTTATTATCAATTGTATAGAGAAATAGTTTTGTATGCAGTTTGCTTCTAAGAAATTAAAAATTAATAATGAATGCATACATTTTAATTTGAGCTATTTGTAGAAAAAGTATATGAATATTTGTATATCTTCACCTTAAACACATATTTATATAAAATTAATGCATATAATTTTATGGTGTAAAAAGAAAAATTAAAACAGTATTTTGAGGGACTCACTTGCTTGGACTCTTTTAAAAATAACTCATAAGTTCTAACAGAAGTCTAAAAATTTTGTTCCCAGAATTTTGAAACTGCAAAGTGTTCAAATTTTAAGCTAGGAATGGATTTGTATCCTCAAGAGTAGTCTCTCTTTTCAAGATTGGAAATTGAATATAGTGCTAAAGGCTAAAGCATTTTCCTTTAGAAGATCAGGATATACCACTCTAAGAAGGATATAGAGCTCTCTTTCTCAATCTCATTAACCCAAGTAAATTCACTTTACCTACTAGGTCAGTTAAATATAGCATCCATTTTTAGATCTATGACAGTCATTCAAATTTGTGATGGTCAATTTAGGGGAAATGATTTCAGATATAATTTTTTAAGTGTGTGTGTATGAGAGAGAGAGATCAAGAGCGAGCAAGAGGGATATTTGGAACTGCTCTGTAAATACTTCATGTATCAGTATCATCTTACCTCATTCTTCCAAATACTTTTTGTTATAGTTTAGGTAGTAAGGATGCAATAGTGTTTTATCTAAAAGTATTAGTACAAAAAGTTACTACATGCTACTGCCACAGAAGAGTCCATGATACTCCAACCCTTTTCTTATGTCAGTTTCAGGTGGATTCTTTTCACCCCCCACCCTGACTCCCCTTATTGTTTATTGATTCACCGTTTTTATTTTGGTGCATTCAGTTACCTTACTTCACCACCACACATGTGCAAGTACCCTTTTATTACTTCTGGTCCACCTATTATTTCCCCCACCTTTTGTGCCCATGCTATTCTCATGTTTGTAATCCATTGTCAAAGATTTGCTATTAATATTGACAAACCGTACATTTTAAACACTTGCACTCAATTATTTCTGAGTTCCATATGCATGTTTCTATGCAACAATATAATTGCTTTAGTAAGCATATCGGTCCTACCAAAAAGAAGAAATTTTAAAAGGTATAATTTTATTTTCCAAAATTAAGAATGCCACTGGGAATAAATACCATTAGGAATTTACTGGTGAATTAAAAAAACATTTCTTTACTAATTTGATTCAAAATAAAAATACTCTATTAATTATAACATTTTACAAGGTACGTTCTATGCAAAACATTATCAGAAACTATTAGATATTAAGAACATATTCCTCTCTCTTTCTCTCTTTGTGTTTTGCTTTTGGGGCCATATCTAACAGTGTTTAAGGATTACTCCCTGCTCTTTGCTCATGGATCACTTCTGATGGTGCTCCAGAATCATATGTGAGGCCAGGGATCGAACCCCTGTCAGCTTTGTGTAAGGAAAGAGCCTTACTATTGTATTATCTCTCTGGTTCCAAAAAAAGTATTTTCATTTTTTTCTTTAAAAAAATTTAGTCACTATGATTTACATTCATTAATTACATTATTAAGGTTAACAGAAGCATCATTTTGCAAAACTACACTGCCAAAAGAATACCGCAATACTGTAAATATTTTAGGATTCACATAGTCATTTAAATTTCTGTCAATGTATTTATATTTGAAAAAGATTGGTATAAGTATTCTTTATATTTTTTCTAATTAAAATGTTTCTCATGTATTAGCTATCAGGTATCAAATAATTTATCCCCTAAAAATAAAGCCCCAAACTACCAACAATGAAGAATAAGTAAGGAGTAATTAGGAAAATATTATAACTTAAAAAGCACAAAAACATTTTTTTTTGTGACCGAAATCTCCAGGCTCTCACAGAGTCAGGGATGAGCAATTTCCCCACCCCCTGTTCTTTCTGGAGTCTGGCAGCCAAGAACTGCCTCTGGCGCTATATAAGCTCATTAACCAGCCATGATCCAGAGACTCATAAATAAATCTTGACAAGAGCAACAAACTGCAGAGATCTTCTGGACCTCAAAGTCACCATTCATTAAAAAATTTAATTTCAGCTGTATAACTCCGTTTAAAATTTTAGAATTTCTGGAGCGCTGCCCCAAGATCTCATACTCTACACCACTGATATACCAGTCTCTATCAAGAAAATATTAACACACAAGGATTAACCTGTAACAACATGTCAGTAGCCTCTTATACAAGGGTTTAATTGCTTCAGGGTAAGATACAATTATCTTCACACACTTTCTTCTGAGGAAATAATTTTTTTTTGTCATTTTTAGCAAATTGTTCATAGGAAGCAATACAAAATAAATTATTTCAGGTCCTGCTAATGGGGTAGATTTGGATGGGGATAGGAAAAATTGGAAATAATGGTGGTGAAAAATTGTAGTGGTTATGGGGTTGGTGCTGAATATCCAAGTAATAAATCATCATGAAGAACTTAAAAAAACACACAAAAATAGTGATATATTCAGGGGGCCAGTGATGTAAGTTAGAGGTAAAGTGCATGCATTATATGCAGACCACCTTGATTTTATTCCAAATGTAAATAAATAAAACCAAGCCAATACAATATAATAGAATACTCAAAAGTAAATTTAACCAAGCTAAAGAATGTAAACTGTAAATTTAAACTTTTTAAAAAACTGAAGTAATCGCTTCTCGGCCTTTTGGCTAAGATCAAGTGTAAAAAACTGAAGTAAAGTGCACACAAATAAAAATATATTCACCGATTGGTAGAATTGATAGTATATCCTGTCCAATGAGTCAATAGATTTAATGAAATTCTTATCAAAATTGAAACAAAATGTTTCAAAGAACTAGGGGAAAATGCCTAAAATTTGAATGGAACAAATTGAAGAGGAGGATCAAAAGTTATTTTGTGAAAGATAATGAAGAAAGTGTGAAGTATCTGGTTTCTTTACATTTCTTTTGGCCTGCCTGTTTTCTCTCTCTATCATTCCCCCCCACTCTCTCTCTTTCTTTGTACCATACCCTAGCTGTGCTCAAAGTTTACTCTGCTTTCAGGGATCATTCCTGGCAATGCTGAGTGGAGGGGGCAGGGGCGGCCATATGTTCTGAAGGAACTGGGGTTAGAGGTGAGCAAGACAAGCACTTCACCCTCTGCTATCTCTCCAGTCCCATATTTCTTTATTTTAAAATATAGCTAGATTATTATCGAATGTTAAATATAACTAAATTGTCATTATATTTAAAGTGCACTATTAATTAAAAAAACAATGCCATATTGAAATGAAAATGTCTGTGTATGTCAATAGAGAAACCAGTATACTTTTTTTTTCTTTTTTTGGGTCACACCCAGCAATGCACAGGGGTTACTCCTGGCTCTTGAACTCAGGAATTACTCTTGGCGGTGCTTGGGGGACCATATGGGATGCTGGGAATCGAACTTGGGTTGCCCGCGTGCATGGCAAACGCCCTACCCGCATGCTATCACTCCAGCCCCCAAGAAACCAGTATAAATCCTTATATATGCAATCAATTATTTTATGAAAAAGGAGTGAGGAATATAGAGCAGATAAAGCACTGTTTCAATTAATTAAGTGAAAACTTGAAGTCACAAGCAATAACAGTGGACAGGTGTCTAACACCATGTACAAAAATCAACTAAAAACAATAAATATAAAACCTTACACTATACAATAACTGGAAGAAAACAGGAAATAAGCTCTTTGAAATTAGATTTGGAAATAATTTCTTGGAATTAACACCAAGAAGAGTGATAACAGAACAACAAATTAAAACATGGGACTACAGCAATTTAATGAGCTTTGAATAACAAAGGAAGCCATCAATAAATAAAAAAACAAACAAACTTTGGTATAACTGAGCTGGAGGAGCCCTTTGCAAGCATCAGGCCACTGGAGCCCAGGGTGGGCGATAAGGTGGGCTTCAAGCTGGACCTCAGGGGCAGGCTCAGATGGCCATCCAATGCTTTAGATCCATGGATTTTCCCTCTTTTTCACAACTCCAAGTTTTCTTAAATCTTTGTTATAATGTTTACTGTAGTTTAGATAAGATGGTTACAAGAGTGTTAAAATAGATGCTATTGATGTAGAAAGTTATTGTACACTCATCACCAATAAAGTGCTCATGACCCTCCACCTCAGTCCCCCCATCACCTCTAGTCCATTCCTTATCCTTTCCCCATCCCTTCCTCCATAGCGTAATAATTTCTTTTGAAACCCAAGGGTTTATAATAGTTTCATATTGTCTATGCCCATGTTTTGTATCTTTATATTTCACAGATGACTGAGATCATCCTGTATTTGCTCTTCTGCCTCTTGTTTATTTTGTTTAATATGATATCTCGCGGACTAAAATGATAGTACAGCGGGTAGGGCATTTGCCTTGCACATGGCTGAACCGGGTTCAATTCCTCTGTCACTCTTGAAGAGCCCAGCAAGCTACCAAGAGTATTCTGCCCCCATGGCAGAGCCTGGCAAGCAACCTGTGGCATATTCAGTAACAAGTCTCACAATGGAGACATTACTGGTGCCTGCTCAAGCAGATCAATGAACAATGGGACGACAGTGCTAGAGTGCTATATGATATCTCTCATCCAGAGTTGGGGTACACCATGACCCTGCCTCCTGGGGGAGACTCCTGGTGCATGTGTCGTGGCCTGAGGCCTGAGGCTGAGCTCTGGGTTCTCCTGTGCACCACCAGCCCAATGAGGATCCAGCGCCCAGGATCAGCCCAAAGAACAGCCTGGTGGGGCTTCCGTGTCCTTTGCAGTCAAGCGGCGAATCTCCTGTCCCAGAGCCAGGCTATCTTCACCAAGACCCCTCCATGGGGGGGCAGGTTTATTTTCCCTCCTCGCCCCAAACAGATCCCCAGCACAGCCACAAACCTCCAGAGCCCAGCCACAGCCATGCCCAAGTCCACTCTCCACATGCTTTGACGAGCCTCACCCATGAAGAAACCAACAGAGCAACCCAGATATGCGGGACCCGTGGCTGAGATTTCCAAGCCTGCTCAGATGGGGACTAGGCCTCCTCCACACAGATCCCCAGTTTTCCAGTAGCTTGGCAGCCACATGCACAAACTGCCCCCAGTGCCATGAAATCGCATCAATGGCCAAGATCCAGAGACTATAAAACAAAACTCCCGGAAGAGAGTGATGCGGAATCTCACATGGCAGAGCCTGGCAAGCTACCCATGGCATATTTAATATGCCAAAAACAGTAACAATAATGGACCTCATTCCCCTGACCCTGAATGTGACAGGGTCAAATGGAGATGTTACTGGTGTCCACTTTAGCAAATTAATGAGCAACGGGACAACAGTGATACAGTGAATATGATATATAGTATCTGTGGAGACCCATTCCACTCTTGCAATACTTAGCCTTGCTTAGCATCAGCACAGCCATTTCAGAAAAATGCACTTCTTACCGACCCTCATTTGAACCTGCAACACTATGCCAAAGCATCTGTTGTACCAAAAACCCACTTATGGGAATCAGCCAAAAAAGCAGAATTCTCCCTGCATGAAATCACTGGAGATAACTACTGAACCAATTAAGAAAAAAAATCACCAGGGAGTGGTATGAAATTATTAGGAATTCCCTTGCATGTTTAGAGTATAAAAGGACCCTGGAAACAAGGGCAGGGTTCACTCTGCTACTAGAGGAGACGGCCCTGACCAGTCAGGTTTCTCAGCCTCCTCAGCTTTTTCAGATTTCTGAACTCAAAGCTTGCTTGAATTGTGCTGAATAAGCTTTATATTAAAAAGCTCATTGTTTTGTGTGGTTTCTCTGATCCTGAATCCTAACTATATCCTCCACTCTATTTATGCTCCGCACTCAGGGATCACTCCTGTTTGGCTCATTGGACCCTGGGATGCCAAGGATTGAACCAGGTTAGCCAGCTGCAAGGCAAACATTCTACTCATTGTATTGGCCTCTCACCTGTCATCACAGTTCTTTTACATTACCCACTCTAGCCACGTTGGTTTTACTGTTACTTAAGTGAACCAAAATCTTATATTTTTATTATGATACCATGATTTACAAAGTTACTCATAGTTGAGTTTTTTTGTGACTTTTGTACATCTTATGTTTATAAAGTAGTTCACAATAGTTCATTACAAATAATATTCAAACACCCACCCAACCAGCAAGCATCTTTCTACCACGATAAGAGGGAAGTGTGTAAAGGTTGTTAATTTCATTCTGGGGTCCGTTAAGCCTGTATATAAGAGAATGAAAGCAAGTACGTTAAAACCAAATGCATGTGTGCTGCTTTAGGTACATCAGTGGGCTAGAGTATAAGAAAAATTGTTCCAGGAAAAATTGCATTGCTCTTTTCTGGGAGCTTTGTTTTATAGTCTCTGGATCTTGACTGTTGATGAGATTACATGGCATGGGGCAGGTGGAGGTGGGGCGGCAGTTTGTAGATGTGACTGCTAAGCTAATGGAGAATTGGGCATCTGGGCAGAGGAGGCCCAGTCCTGATCTGAGCAGGCTTGGAGATCTCAGCCTCGGGTCCTGCATACCTGGGTCCTCCGCTGGTTCCTTCATGCATGAGGCTTGTCTGTGTGTGTGGAGAGTGCCCTTGAGTATGGCTGTGGATAGGGTCTGGGGATTTTGGCTGCTTGGGGCTCTGCTTGGAGTGGGGAGGAAGACTCAAACTGCCCCCCTCTGAGGGGGTCCCGGTGAAGGCAGCCAGGTTCGGGGGCAGAAGAATTCTGCGATAGTTGAGTTTCAGGCATAAAAATTCCAACACCAATCCTGTCAGCAGGAGCAACTTCCATTCACCAATGTCCCCCGGGTTCCCTCTCACCCCACAACTTCCCACCTTGACTGGCACAATTTTCAATTTACTTATTTTTATCTTCAGCTTACAGTGTCTTTGTCTCTGTGGTTTACATATATACATACATCACAACTCTATTCCACCAATGTACCCGAGGTCCCTGATCCTACTCTGTTGCCTCCTTTATATCTCATCTTTCTCTGCAGTTCTCTTTCCTCTCTCTCTCTCTCTCTCTCTTTTAACCTGTCCTCATTTCTATGATTTGGGGTCAAGGGTAATCATCTAGGTATCCCTCTCTTTGATACATTGTGTTCCCTCATCCTGTTATTCTATAAGTGAAATCATCCCGTATTGACCTGATTCATTATTTTATTTCAACAGGCAACTGTTTTAAACTGATTTTGACATTTTCCATTGCAAAGTAATGATATTTCAGTGGGACAGGCAGGTATGGATCTAGTTCCTCCCTTTTTGTTGTTGAAGCTTTTGGGGGATATTTTGGCACTGAATTAAGACCCTCTGGTCTCCCACTTGCCCTTAACATGTCCTGCTCTTCCAGGTGTCTGTGTAATGCTTGGGGACTGATGCTCTATTCTCCCCAGTGTGGGACAGGAGGAGCTCAAAGTTATTTACCTAGAGTATTTTATTTTGTTTTTTAGTCTATTAGGAAAATTGTGCTCACTGATCTTTGTAATGTTTAATTACTTTTGTCATAATGATTATAGCCTAACTTTGCTTGCCATATTGTATTTTGAGACACACTTTTCCTACTTTAACATGCAGTCTACTTATAACAAAAGTCACCATATTATTTTTTATTTATGCTGCTCAGTGATATTTAGAATAAACTGATCTTTTATCAGTCAGTTCTTTGTTTTTAGTCTCCTTTCTAGAATCAATGCTCCAAAATGAACAGAAATATAATTAACCTTGTTTAATACCTCCTCTCATAGTACCAGGTAAATTGTTAAGGTTCAGTAAACACTTGGATTTATTGAAGGAATAAAATAAAATTTCCACTGACCTTTTTTTTCAGTTGACTTTAGATAAATAAATATTCTAGGATATAAAGCAATGGTAAACTTTTTTTTATAAAGTTCTATTAAGGTTTATGGGAGTCAAGTGTAGAAATATAAATTGAGTGATTATAATTAGCTATTAGATTAATTTGATATTTTGTTTTATTAACTAAATTTAAGTGAAATTACAAGAAAATAAGAAAAATTATAATTATCATGCTTTCATTTTCCCTGATGCTATTGAGTTTAATTGTCAGGAAGTCAAAACATGAATGGTTTCCTATCTCATAAAAAACATAACTATTTTTAGGTGACATATTTTTACAAAGATTAACATCAATATTGACTTGATATCCTATGCATTAATTATTGGCATTGTTTTTATTCATAACAAATAAACTTACATTTATATGTATTAATAATTATTTTATAACCAGAACCCAGTAATGAATATTATCAATGTAATATGTCTAGAAATATAAATTAAAAGTTTTCTTTTGGACCGAAAAGCACATAGGAGTTAAGTTGCTTGCCTTGCAGTCAGCCAACCTAGGTTAGATCCCTGACATTATATTTAGTCCCACAAGGGCCCTTAGGAGTGATCACTGAGCACAAAGCCAGAAGTAAAACCTAAGCACTGCAGAATATGGCCCATAAAGAAAAAAATTTTCTCTTTATCTTTGGGGGTATTTTTTGTCTCTGAATGGAGAGCTTCTTGGTATTTAAGTTTATGTTTGTTTTGTTTTATGGAGCCGAAAATTCAACACAGAGAAAATTGAAACTGGAAATTGGACACGTGCTGGGTCCACTGTTTTTTATTCACATCCCTGGTTCCTCCTTAGTCTCTGTGAGGAAAACAGAAAAGCTTCCCTGTATGCTATTGTTATGAAGTAGACTGGTTTAACAACTTCTCTCTTTTGTTTTTGTGTGGTCCACACCTGGTGATGCTCAGTGAATACTCTTGATTCTGTGCTCCTGCTGGGGCTTAGGGGAGTACATAGGGTGCCAGAGATTGAAACTGGAGTACATGGGCAAGGCAAACACCTTACCAAATGTACTATCTCTCTGACCCTGGTTTAACAATTTTTCTGTTTTTTTTTCTTGTTTTCTTTCATTTTTTTAATTGAATAAATGTGAGATACAGTCACAAAGCTTTCATGATTGAATTTCAGACATACAACGTTCCAACAACCATCCCTCCACCAGTGTACATCTACCATCATCAATATCCTCCTTATCCCTCCTGCCACTTCCCTAATAAATTTTCTTGCTGCTAAAACTTAGAAAATTAACGTGTATCTTGAAATCTTAAATCTGTAATTTAATAGTATAACCAATTAAGTAGAATTTTAAATTTTATTTCAATATCTATAAATGATAACTTTATCTCTACAATTTTCTTAATGGGAATTATACTTTAATACATAATAAGATAATTTTAACTTTAAAATACTGCTTTAATGATAATTGCATTTTTATTACAAAGCCACTCTAATTCAAGTTTAGATAAAACAAGTAAAAGCAAATTTCACTTAGGCCATGTTCTTTTACTTGCAAGGTTTTTGCTTTCATATGCAGTATTCTCACTGAGAGCTGGGTGAGGAAAGGTGTGTTATAGCAACATTAACGTGCCAAGTTTCCTTACAGGCTGTGCCTGCCAAGCAGATAAATGTAGACCATGAATTAACAAGCATGCTGTACTCTGGTTTTCTCAGTACTATTAAAATAACTCTCCCAGAAGACAGGTGTGGTAGTACTGATGCTTTAAGGCTTAATATAAATAAAATTTGTATATCCTGAAGCTAAATAAGAAAGGTTATGAAACCGGGGAGTATAATGCTATGCACTCTAACTTCTCAAGTAACATGTGCAGATTGCCTTAGATATTAAGAGAAGTAACAAACACATTATATTAAACTAGATATTGTAAGAATGAAATAGCTTTTATCCAGTGCCTACTATATACTAGAGACTGCTATGAGCTTGAAGATTATTATTTCTGTAACTTTCATTCTCCCTGCATCCTTTCTAGCTTAATACCCCTTACTCAGTTCTGTATTACTTGAAAAAAAGATCCACTATATGTATTTCTTTCTACCATACTGAATGCTGTTTGTTTCACTTTTTGTTCTTTTTTCTAAAATTGTTGTTTATCTCTTTTCATTGTAATCAATCCTCCTTAAAAGCGAGATATTGTTTGAACAGGCATGGCAGGCTATATAATGCTTCTGTGTAGAAAACATTCTAAAAATTTAATGACTGAAAATAATAAAGTTATTTTTTATTTATTTTGAATACCTAAATGTGCTTAATGTTTACTATTGGCTCTGAATTCCAGGATCAATTCTGGTGAGGTTTGGGACTATGGGATACCAGAGATTGAACCTGGGAAGGCTGCAAGCAAGGCAAGCACCTTAACAACCATACTATCTCTTTACAGTTTACTTTCTACTCAGTAATTTGTACACAAATAATATACATTATTTTTTAGATACTCAGAAATCTGGAAATGAAGGGTTCATCTCCAGATGTGCTGCTGTGATCACAAAGATGAAGAGCAAATGTGATAGCCAGGGTCTTGAGGCTTTCTGTTTCACTTTATCAAGCAAAGAATATCAGGTGGTAATGATATTCCACCTGATATTTAATATGCCGAGATTAAATAGTTTGAATAAGAAAACTAAATTTTTGTGGTCAGACACAATTTATCAGTTGGTTTTTATTTATTGCTGAATCCTAAGCGATGATAATATTTTCTGGTGTGTAGAAGATGCTGAATAAAGTGTACAGCTCGTATCTTTCATCATCACTTTCATTTACAGAATAAGAAAACAGACCCATGGGGATTAGGCAACTTGCTAAATTCTATGAAGAGTAGGATATAAAGTCAGAGGCTATATCTTCAGAAACTTTTTATAAGTTGATTAAAGAAAAGTCACATTAACACCAAGTTTTTTATCTTGCAGTGATGCTTACTACATTATAAATCTTCATTAAGGAATACTAATAAAAATAGAGACTAAGTTATATTTAATATGGTATACCTATTTTACCCCTTAAAAAGTGCTTTCAACCTCGACAATTTTCAGAAAATTATGAAGACACACTATATAAGATAGCAGAATTAGACATTGTTTAGTGTTTCACCAGGGTTGCTAGATACTTGTTTTCTTGTAGCCATAGCACAGCGGGTAGGGCATTTGCCTTACACACAGCTGACCTGGGTTCGATTCCTTTGTCCCTCTCAGAGAGCCCAGCAAGCTACCGAGAGTATCCCGTCTGCATGGCAGAGCCTGGCAGGCTACCCGTGGTGTATTCGATATGCCAAAAACAGTAACAACAAGTCTCACAATGGAGACGTTACTGGCGCCCGCTCGAGCAAATAGACGAGCAACAGGAAAACAGTGCTACAGTGCTTATATTTTTATCAGACATAGACAGATATGTTTATATTATAAAACTCTCAGAATATAAAATAATGTCCTTTGATAATTTCTTAGTCTAGGAAATATAAAGCTTGCTTTCATGTATTACATCTAAAAACATAGGTACAAAAGGTATAGGTACACATGAAAATATTTACCATTTCTTTGTAAAATATCTTTAAAGAAAATATTTGAATTAACAAATCAAAAATCCTAGCAGTTAGGAGGGAAAACAGAAATCTCATGTATTTCTTTATATTTTTCAGTAAAATATAGAAATGACTCTCAGTGCTGAATAAGAAACTTTTTGTTTAAGTTCAAGAAGGTTCGGTTCATAGCAGAAACTGAATACATAGTGTAAAACTAATGTTTAATTTCATGCATATTTTGCCAAGCGGAAAGAAAATTGTATCAAAATATTATAGATCATATTGTTTTCCAAATTTAAAACTTACAAATATCAAAGTTATCATGTCCCTTGGTTATATTTTAAGCTTATATATAACTTCACTATGCTTTAAACCATACATATATATTTTCTTTTGTTTGGTTTTGGATTTTTTTGTGTTTTAAAGACAGTTTATCTTTGATTTTTAGTTCACTTCACCACTGTAGAAAACAAGAATGGATTCCATTCCTTATATTCATTACATAGTCTTAATTTGGTTGTAGGTTGAGTTGGCTTTGGGATATCTCTCTATATGCTTGAAAGTGTTGTACTTAAACTCTCACATATGTGATCTCATATGCTATCTTGCATTTGTATGCTACTTTAAAGCTATATTATAATTATACATATGTATTAATTTTATCTAAATTTTATTTCTTAGAATTTGAACTCCAAAATTAGTCACCACACACAGAATACTTATGATATAACAAGAATTTTGCAAAATGCTGTTAAGAGAATAACTGAAGCATATTAAAAACATTAAGACGATTTGAGCAAAATATTTTTTCAGGCAGTGTCAAATAGGAAGTGTAAAGAGCAATATAACAATAAAACCTCAGGGAAAGATTTTTGTAGAAAAGAAGGTATTGACAGAAGTGAGAATATAATTTGACTTGCTATAGCTTAACTGTTCGCCTTATTTGAAAAACTCTTCATTGGTTTCTTTCAGTTTCTTAATCTTGAGGCCTCTATAAATTTAAATATTTGTTTGCCAGCTTGGGCTGAGAGACTGAACCACTTCTGTCTAATGATCTCTTTTTAAGTTAGTTTAACAGAGTTATATGCATATTATTATTTTAAGCACCAAAACAATTGGGACAAGATGTGTAATCCTAACTTTTCTAATAAGAACTCATGGCCTAATGAAATTAAGTGACTTACATCAGGTCATTTGCCAGGAAATACAGTAGTGAGTTTATAATCCAAGGCAGTAAGATATCAGATGGTGTTTCGACCAGGGAGTTATCATCCAGCTCACTCTGAGAATGTAACTGGTGAGTGTCAAGGTTGTGCCATCTTTTTAATTCTCAACAGCCTCGTTAGGAGGTACCAGTCCCCTTCTACATGTGAGATCTATCTTCTTTCCTTCTTGCTTAGAAAATGTTTACAGGAAGAGACTTGCACATGGATGAAGAGATGACTTGTATCTGAGCGCAAGGAATGAAGCACAGGAATGACCATCATGACTTGCTCCCCCCAAATAACATAGTCAGGGCTTCTGATTTCTCCAGAGTGCAACACTCTCTCTACTTAAAAATTCATTAAGTTATTTAATTGAATCATAGTGAGATACACAATTACAAAGTTGTCATGATTGGGTTTCAGTCATAAAATGTTCCTACACCTGTCCTTTCACCATGTACATTTACCACCACCAATGTGTGTACATTTCCCACCACCGATGTCCCAGTTACCCTCCTGCCCCAGCTCCCTACCTGACTCTATGGCAAACACCTCTCTCTCTCTCTCTCTCTCTCTCTCTCTCTCTCTCTCTCTCTCTCTCTTTCTTCTTTTGGGCATTGTGGATTATGGTTCTCACAACAAATACTGAAAGATTATTCCTTTAATAATTCCTTTAATAAAAAGATGTATATTACTTTAACTACCTTTAACTACTTTCAACACTTAGTTCTTGTTCAGAGTGATCATTTCTCTTTTTTAATTTTTTTATTTTATAAAGTAGTTCACAATATTTAATTACATTTAATATTCAAACACCAATCCCACCACCATTGCACCTCCCAACCACCATATTTCAGTTGTTTCTATCCTTAGCCCCAACCCCTATCCCAAAGCAGAACTGAAATAATATATTTTGTATTGTTATGAAAAAACACTGAAAATGCTACAAAAAAATTTCCTTAGGGGAAAGTGTAAAGATTGTAGTATTTCACCCAGCGGCCAATAAGCCCTTCTATAAGATATCACTAACATGTTGTTAAAGGTTGAGCCTTGTGTATATATATATATATATATATATATGTTGTATGTGTGCATGTTTATATATATATATATATGCACGTACGTATCTCTATCACTGTGTCACTGCCATCCTGTTATCAAGTAAATCATCAAGTACTGAGCAGGCACCAGTAACGTCTCTATTAAACTTAGCCCTGATATTTTAGCACCCTCTCCTTACTCATCTTTCCCAACGATTAGAGGCTCTTGCAGGGTCAGGGGAATGAGATCCATTGTTACTGTTTTTGGCATATTGCATACGTCATGGAGAGCTTGCCAGGCTCTCTGTGCAGGCGGGATACTCTTGGTAGCTTGCTTGCCTCTTCGAGAGGTATGTATATATTTGTTACTGTATTTTGGATATGAATACGATGTGGGGATCTTGCCAGGCTTTCCCAAGTGGACAATAGACTCTCAGTAGCTTGTCAGGTTCTTCAAGAGGGAGAACTAGGCTATTAGATGTTCAGGAGCTTGCATCTGGGATGTCTATGGTAGATGTTCATGCTTCTGGGAGCTTAGTTTTATAGTCTTTGGATGTTGGCCATTGATGGGATTACACAGCGCCAGGGCAGTCTCTTGGTTTGACTGTCTAGCTACTAGAAAATGGGGGATCTGGGTGGAAGAGGTCCAGTTCCGATCTGAGCAGCCTTGGAGATCTCGACCCCGGGTCCCACACACCTGTGTTCCTCTGCTGGTTCCCCCATGTGTGAGGCTCTCCCAAAAGTGTGGAGGGTGGCCCTGAGCATGGCCATGGCTGGGTTCCAGAGGTCCTTTATGCATATATATATATATGCATATATATATACACACATATATATCTGTAAAAAAGAAAAAATATATTTTCCTCTAAGATTGGTTTCCTCCTATTTTGAACCCCGTCACATGTGGTGTGAAACTCTTGGAGTACAGGTAGGATGTGTGGTATGAGGTGTCTCTGACATGTGGTGCAGGAATAGGTTCACTCATGGATGAGACTCAGCCCAAATTTGTGGAGAGTGGCCATGAGTATGGTGACAGTTGAATTCTGGAGATTTTCGACTGCAGGGCTGGGTCACTTGGGGCAGGAGGGGTCTTACCCACCTCCCTCCAGGGTGCTCCTAGTGAAACAGCCTGGTGTGGGGTCCAGTGGCATGGTTATAGCAGGTGTCATATTATGCTCCCTTCTGGGAGAGAAGGACATGCAATCTGGATGGTGGCCAATGATGAGACTATCCGGCACCAGCCAGGGGTGACTTATGGGCATGACTGCTGAGTTGCCAGAGACAGGGGGATGCAGGCAGAGGATCTCCATTCCCATCCCATTGAACCAAGAGCTCTGAGTCACAAAGTCCCGCATACCCGGGTTTTCTGGGGGTTCACTTGTGGGTGAGAGAGAGGCCATGACAGAGTGATCATTTCTAACAATGATTGTCATACAAGTCCATTCTCTCTCCTTACAGCCCTTCCCCCACCACACACTTGTGACAATCTTCCAACAGTTGACCAGTCGTACTGGACCCTGTTTTGTCTGGCCTTAGGTATTAGTCTCATACAATTTTTTTTTAATATCCCACAAATGAGTGCAGTCTTTCTATGTTTGTTCCTCTCCTTCTGACTCATTTCATTCAGGGTGATTCTTTCCATGTCCATCCATTTATAAACAAATTTCCTAACAGCTGCATAGTATTTCATTGTGTAGATGTACCATAGTTTCTTTATTCAGTCGTCTGTTCTCCAACACTTGGGCTATTTCCAGATTCTGGCTATTGTGAATGGTGCTGAAATAAATATAAAAGTCAGTCTGAAATACTCTTATCTTTTTATGAGAAGTTCCACACTAGTCTAAGCAAGCCAAGCTGGGGTTTGATGTGATTCATTTCAGAGCATGCCCAGTGGAGATAAATGAATGGCTCGGAGCTTCACTAAGGTGAGGGAACTACTCATTACCATGCAGACCAATAGGCACAATTACTTACTACCTCCATTTCAGAAAGGCAATGCACATAAAGGTATTAAGCCAGTCCTAGAAGATGTCTCAGGATCCCTCAGACAATATCAGGACCAGAGTTGTCTGGAGACAACCAATAGGGATCTTGGTAAATTAGTTCACTAAATTGCAATGTAATCATCCTGAGTAACTATAAAAGAATTATTGCTAGGGCTGGAGTGACACTACAGTGAGTAGGGCATTTGCCCTGCATGCGGCAGACCCATGTTTGAATCCCAGCATCCCATATGGTCCCCCAAGTACTACCAGGAGTAATTCCTGAGTAAAAAGCCAGGAGTAACACCTGTGCATCACCAGGTTTGACAAAAAACCAAAAAGAAAAAAAGAAGAAAAAAGAATTATTGCTAATTTTTTTACTTATATTTGTCAGTCATTTTTCAAATTTTATATCTTTCACTTATCTTTATTGAAGTGAAGTGACTTTAGCTTATTGTGTTTTTACATGTAAATATTTATAAACAAAGACACTACTTATTACATTGTGCACACTACTAAATATATAATTTCATCCTTCACTATGCACTTTACTCCTTATTACTCCAGTTTTATACCTGACTTGCCCTTTCTATTAACCATTAACTTGGTCTACTTATCTAGCTTTTATTTCTATTTTGTTTATTGTGTTTCTTTATGGCACAAATATAAAATTGTGTGTGAGGGTGGTTCGTGAAGGCTGTGCCACGCCTGGCTATGCTCAACAATTACCCCTGGTGGTTCTTGGGAACTATTTGTGGTGCCAGGGATCAAATCAGAGTCAGGTTCATTCAAGACATGTACCTTGTCCCTTGTACTATCTCTCTGGTATCAGGCAAAATAATTTTTAATAACGCATATAATTAACCACATAAGAATTTATATTTTTCACAAATAACCTGAATTTAGTTTAACAATGTTTTACTAAAATACATAGGTATCTCATTTAACATTTTCTACATCTACAAATCAGTTTGTAGGCTTTTTGTAGACTGATAATATACATTATATAGGAAATATTAACTGTGCTGCTATTTAGTTTGTTTGTTTTTCATTTTGGGGTTACACTTGGCGATATTCAGCATTTACTCCTGGCTCTGTGCTCAATGGTAAGTCCTGGTCATTCTCGAGACACCATATGGAATTTGCGTGATTGAACCCTGGTCAGGCTGGCCATGTGCAAGCCAAGCACCCTACCCACTGTACTATCTCTCCAGCCCATGTCCAGTTTTTAAAAAAGATGTTAGAACTATTTTTACATTCAAACTACTTATGCACCAAAACAAGAGTCATTAAAAATTTATTTTGACAGAAAGTTTTATATGCATTTGTTATTTTCAGAAACTTTAGATCTCTAGTTTTATAGTTTATACAATCTTCAGAAACAAACTATTCACATATATAAGTATGATTTTGTAAAATAGTTACTGATTGGTATATTATTCTTCCCTTCAATTTTAATAAAAATTCACCATCTTGTTTTGGTGGGTATAGTATACATTAGGACAATTACTTTGAGTCCATTACAGAATAATGCTAAACAAAACAAAATTCCCAATGATAAAATAACTATAATTTAGGAAGCCTGGAACATAGTACCGTAGATAGGGCACAAGCTACGGTCAGCTTGTGGCTGACCAGAATTTGATTCCTTACACCTCATATTGTCCCTCAAGCACAACCAGGAGTGATTCCTGAGTGCAGAGCCAGGAGAAAGCCCTGAGCAAAGTTATGTGTGGCCCCAAATCCAAACAGACACCCACCCTTATAGTTTATATTTAGTGAAATGAAGGAAGAATATGAAAAGAAAAAATGTAAAATGGGAAGCAAATCAGGAAGTACCTAAAATATGCACTTGTGGATTTCTTTGGTCATTTCACTATTTCATATTTTATCTATTTTTCTGTTGATAGACTCAAGTAAGTCCATGTACTTTCATTCATTATTCATGACCTGGCTATTCAATATGTAACTGGGACCATGGGAAAGTGCACATCTTTTCTAGTGATTTTGGAAATACATGCAAAAGTCAGATAATGAATGGATCATATGATAGTTCAGTTTTAAAGCTTTGAGAAATTTCTTTTTTTCCTATAAAGACTACCAATTTGCTTTCCAACTAACTGTGCACAAGGTTCCATTTATATAGATGCTTGCCATCATTTATTATCTCTCCTATCTTTAATAATTGCTATTCTGATTGGTGCAAGGTGATATAATATTGCAGTTTTATTTTAACTTTCTTGTTTTATTTAGATATTGTGAAATTTTAAAAAAACATGCCAATCAGTATTATTGTTTCAACCCCACCACCACTGGTTGTTTCGATTTCTATTTTTTTATTTTTTGATATGTGCTATTTTCACTGACATGAAGTGGCATCTCGTTGTAATTGTTATTTTATCTGTTGATGGAGCAATACTTTCTCATGTACCTGTTATTTGTTTGTATGCCTCTGCAAAGATGTTTATTTGGTCCTTATCTCTATTCCTACATTATTTGTATATTGATTTACATGTGTTCCTTTAAGATTTTAAATATAAAGCCATGTTAATGATATATCACAAAATATTGCATATTTTCAAAGATGTGATTTGAAAATATTTATCCCATTGTGTTGCTTCCATTTCTTTCTGCTGAATAACCTCTGGGACAGGGCTGCAAGCTGTGTTTCCTGGCAGTGTGATGCCACTGGTTAAATTCCAAGACCATGCTCCCCAACCAAATGGTGCTGCTGGCTTGACTGTGCAGTTATACATACAGAATGTGCAGTGAATTTGGAGAAGGCCAAAGTCTGGTTTTATGATCAGGTGGCCCTGTAACTTTGATATGCTATTCAGCAATGTCTCCGCCAGTGTTTTATGGTTTGGGGGCTGGCTTGGGGGTGAGCATCAACTCTACCCTACTATTAGGTTGACGAGATTGTGTTCTGTGGTTGGCCAGTCAGTGTCCATCCTTTCTGATTGAGTGGGGCCACATATCTTGTTCTGTAGTTGGTGGTAATCACTGGTTGGGCTCCATGTCACCCTTGGGATTGTAGGTTGGCTCAGTGGCTAGACAGAACCAGAGAATGGATACAAGTCTTCTTAGGGTCATTATTTAGTGTCCCTGGTTATGTGCGGTCTGAGATTATGCTTATTATTTGGATATACAAACTGAACTAATTCTTTGCTAGGAGGGCCTTTGGGTGTCAGTGGTTGCTGGACTTCTTTGCCCACAATTGCTGGCAGGGCAGTGATGCTATTTTAACAGTTGGGCAGATGTCTAAGTTTTCTCTACAGCTGGATGGCATATTGTATGCTCCACCTATGAAGGCTCTGTGGTCTTAGCATAGGGGTAAGGGGACAGTACTAAATGCAATGGTGTACATTTTTGTAGGATTATGAACTTTTTCTTGTAGTGCCTTTTAATTTCTGGCTGTCTGGCTGTCTGTACTGTACAGTGGCTGGGGATTCCTGTAAGACATAATTGTTAAATGAACTTCTGGCCCATGCAAGTCCTCCAGTATTATTTTGCAACTCTGTGGTCCAGGAGGCTGCTGCAAGGAGAATGCATGTGGTGAGATCTGAGTTGTAGTTCATCTTCCATTTCCTTCCTTCCTTCCTTCCTTCCTTCCTTCCTTCCTTCCTTCCTTCCTTCCTTCCTTCCTTCCTTCCTTCCTTCCTTCCTTCCTTCCTTCCTTCCTTCCTTCCTTCCTTCCTTCCTTCCTTCCTCCCTTCCTCCCTTCCTCCCTCCCTTTCTTCCTTTCTCTCTTTCTCTCTTCCTTTCTCTCTTTCTCTCTTCCTTTCTCTCTTTCTCTTTCTCTCTCTCTTTCTCTCCCTCCCTCCCTCCCTCCCTTCCTTCCTTCCTTCCTTCCTTCCTTCCTTCCTTCCTTCCTTCCTTCCTTCCTTCCTTCCTTCCTTCCTTCCTTCCTTCCTTCCTTCCTTCCTTCCTTCCTTCCTTCCTTCCTTCCTTTCTTTTTTTCTTTCTTTCTTTATCTTTCTTTTTTTTTTGCAGGCTATATTCCTTTATCTTTTTCTTACTCCTTTTGACAAGATTCTTCAGGTTACCTCTGTAATCTCTTTGAAATACATGACCACAATGATGAAGCTGGAAGTTCACTTTAGGCTATCTTTCTCAGGGGACTGAGAGCAGCTTTTAGCTGAGTTCTAGGTGCTTCAGGGAACCACTCCCATGCTGAGGGCCACTAGGACTGCCCAGTGATCAGGACTGGGACCACCGGGGAGTTTTAGTGGCCTTCAGTACTGGGAGACAGATTGTGCAAGGGATTAAACTTGGGTTTAGGCAATCTTGGTATTTGATATTCCTGTCCTTTCACCCATCTTTCTGGCTTCCTCTGCTTTTTATGCCACTGGAGAAATTTTAGTCTCATGTGGGTGGTACAATATTTTCGTGCATAGTTGGTCAAAATGAAGCCACACCTCTAGAAGGGTACTTAATTTTAGTCCTTAGTTTTTGGAATTTTGGTATCTTGTCCATAAATAATTATGAACTGGTGTTGTGGGGAGTACTAAAGTTGGAAATGAACCATGTGACCATCCAGATAATATCAAGTTGTCATCTAGGAACATGTGAACTTTTTTTGCTATTGTTCTGTCTTGTTTTATTATTTGTTTGTTTTGTTTTGTGGTAACCCCTAGCTCTGCTCAGGGATTATTTCTGGCTTTGTGTTTAGGGAGCACTCCTGGCTGTGCTTGGGGGTCCATATGTGTACCAAAGAATCCAATTTGTATAACCTGCTTGCTAGGCAAATGCCTTAATGACTGTATGATTGCTCTGACCCTATGAACACATGTTGAACATAGCATGTCATTATCAATGTAATTATCAAGTTGAAAGAAATTTTTAAAAATCACATGATTAACTGAACATATTTAGAGATAGTTTTTGTAAGTTTTATCCATTTACTGAAAAGCACAGCAAATTACTTATTTTAAAGAATTTTCTTCATTTCAGTAAAGGTATCGGGAAGAGTCCATAGCAAATACACTTAATGGTAAGAAAGCTTGCCTATGATGTCTGGGAGAAACCAGAATGTTTACTATCAATATTTCATTTTAATATTGTTGAAAGTAGATCTAAGAAAGCATATTAGGCCTAAAAAGAAGATATTAGACATATGGAAAAAAGAAAAAGTTTTTATTTTTATTTGATATACATAGAAAAATAAAATTATATTGCAAACAAAAATGCACCGAGCACCATCAGGAGCAACCACTGAGCTCTGAGCTGGGAGTAGAACCCAAACACAGTTGCTGTGACCCAGACAACTCATCCCCTATTAAAGTCATTACTTAATATATCACTGTTACTGTAGCATTATCATCACCTTGCTCATCGATTTGCTCGAGCAGGCACCAGTAACGCCTCCATTGTGAGACTTGTTGTTACTGTTTTGGCATATCAAACACCCACGGGTAGCTTGCCAGGCTCTGCCATGAGGGTGAGATACTTTCCTTAGCTTGCCGGGCTCTCTGAGAGAATCGAACTCAGGTCGGCCACGTGCAATAGCCCAACTCTCTGTGCTATTGCTCCAGCCTTATTTAATTAGTTAATATATATAATATAGAGCCAAAAGTAAGGTTAAATTTAAGCAGGATACCATTTTCAGTTGTATTGAAAATATCAAAAACATTGTAAAGAATGCAGAAAGAGACACAAAAGGACAGTATTAAGATAAATTGAGGAAATGTGATTCATTTACAATTTTTGCACATACTAATATAAATTAAATGAACATGACATAAATACAAATACTAACTATATCTAGATTTGTAAAGGAATTTGTAAAGGAAATTTATGTTTATATAAAATTAATTCAAAGTCCACTAAGTTGGTTTCATACAGACTTTTAATTGTTGGTAATTTCTGTATTTAGTCATGTACTGTTCCTTATGGATAGAACAAACAATGATTTTTGTTGTTATTTGTAAACTCATATGCAAAAATATTAATAAAAATGGGCAAATCCCTTAATGTTTATTTGGGATCTATTATTTTGATTTGCATAAATTTTTAAAACTAGTATACATCTTTTACAAATCAAAAAATATTCTCATAATAGAAATTTAATGTGCTATTTCTTTAATATATTTCTCTTAGGAAAATGGTTTGATTTTAAAATATTATTTATCTCCCTCCTATACTGTCTTCTGAAAGAAGTTTCAACTTTTATTTTAATAGAAATATTTCCTCCAATATTTGATTTCCTTTAATTTCAATTTTATATTAGATATTATCTAATTCTGTGATATTTTTCTTAAATGTAATATTTACAGCCTCTAATGTAACCAGATTTAACAAAATCTATAGTTAATTGTTCTCACATTATTTTTAATGGATGTTCCTTCAAAGAAAATGTTCCTTTATAACACCTCCTATCAAACAGATGAGGATTCTCCAATGTAAATGTGACAGTTTCCCAATCACAATCACTTCCAGATAATATGCAGTAGAAAAATAACATCTGTAGATTAATTCAAACCAGTTGATAAAAAGAAGCAGGTGCTCATATTAGCATTTCTAAAGCTAGAGAAATTCATCTGCAGAAACTTGAATTACAATAATTTTAACCTGATTCATTCTTTATTAAATGTGCACTATTCAAGAGATAGGTGAATAGTGGTATTAGTGAAATAAACATATGTAGGAGACTATGATCTTGAAGAAAATTTGTTGCTAGTCATTTTGAACATGGATCTGTAGAAATCGTTTGCATTTTGCTTTTTTAAGTGACATGACAAATATAACACTGTCATCCCATTGCTCATTGGTTTGCTCCAGTGGGCACCAGTAACATCTCCATTGTGAGACTTGTTACTGTTTTTGGCATATAGAATATGCCATGGGTAGCTTGCCAGGCTCTGCCATGCGGGCAGGATACTCTTGCTAACTTGCAGGGCTCTCTGAGAGGGACAGAGGAATCAAACCAGGGTCGGCTGTGTGCAAGGCAAACACCCTATCAGCTGTGTGATCGCTCCAGTCCATGACAAATATATTAAAAGTAATTTTTCTCTCCATAATAAGAGTATGCAAACAAAAGAAGTTATATAGATGATACTTAACTTGACTGAAGAAATTTTAGAAGAAATGTAGATATGAGTACACATGTCATAACAAGCAGATATATATAATTATTTGGACATAAGATATTATATATGGCATGTATGAACTATTTTCAATATCAGTGAAATGCAATTTTGTTAATATCCTTTCATGTAATATAGCATAGTACATGAAAATGTACTTTTTTCTAAGTTTTGCAATATTTTAAATTTAAGGTATAAAGCATAATGTATGACATATACATTGTAAATTAATGACTACAGTAAGTTTAGTTAATATTCATAATTTCTTACAGAATTCAAAAGTTATTTTTCTTGTAGTTAGAAATTTTAGGATCTGTGTTTTTAGCACCTTTCAAATATATTCTGAGAACTGTTTTATTTTTTTTTGCCACACCCAGCAGTGCTCAGGCTTACTCCTTCCTCTGAGCTCAGAGATCATTCCTAGTGTGGCTCAAGAGACCATATGTGCTTGGAAATAAACCTTATTTGGCTTGATGCAAGACAAACATCATATCCACTGCACTATCTCTCCTCCCTAGACAGATGTGTTAACAAATGCAGTCTTAATTTTATTTCTCACTTCTCTAATATGAACGATATATAAATGAACGTGTCTATATATATATATGTATATTAGAAATACTTTTCATGGCAATCTGTAAAAAAAGTATAGTTAAATATAGTCCTTTCATGGAACTAAATATGAATTTATTAAGAGGAAATGCAACATATATGATTAAGAACTGAAAATAACATGATAATATATATTCTTTTTGGATAACCACAGTGGACTTAGGGCTTACTACTGACTCAGGAATTACTCCTGTTGGGAGTTGGGGACACCATACAGGGTGCTAGAGATTGAACCTTGCTCAGCTGAGAGCAAGGCAAGCACGTTACATCCAGTGCTATCTGTCCAGAGACTGTCTTAGATACTTTATCTGGACTTTTCTTACTGAGTTTGTTAAATCTTATGAAGCATGAGTAAATGGGTAGAGATATTGAAATAAGAGAGAGTAAACTTATCTTTCTGTGTTCACCTTGTCTTGATAACTCTTGTCCAAGTTGGTCAGGATGCAATGAAATGGGACAGGCAAAATTTAATAATAGGACATATTATGTGTCACCTTAGTGCTTGGTATCATCTACCAGGTGAGGTCTTTACAAGGCCTCTAGGTAATTGAAGGCTATTCTTTTCAGCCCTGGTTAGGCATCACTTGTACTAGCCTGGGGATATTTGTGAAATCTGGGTTCAGGTGTTTCTAAGTATTTCTATCCAAGTCATTCATAAGTAATTTTTTGAGCTCCCACATTTTCATATCAGATCTCTCACTTTATCATTGGACCTTCACAATGTGCACTCAGATGTAAGCAACAAAGAAAACAATGAGCTAGAGAAATTATTTTTTTAATTAGACAAATTATTATTTTTTAAATTTTATTAAATCACCATGAAGTAGTTATAAGCTTTCATGGTTGAGTTACAGTCACACAACCCATCCCTCCACCAGTGCACATTCCTCATCACCAATATCCCCGTATACTCTCCATTTCCCACCCTCCCCCTGCCTTCATGGCAGACAATATTGCCCATACTCTCTCTCTGGTTTTGGGCATTATGGCTTGCAACACAGACACTGAGAGGTCATCATGTTTGGTCCATTATCTGCTTAGGTACGCATCTTAGGTATTCATCTTAGGTACGCATCTCCCATCCTGACTGATTCCTCCAGCCATCATTTTCTTAGTGAACCCTTCTCTACTCCACCTGCCTTCTCTGCTCCACTCATGAAGCAGTCTTCCAGCTATGGGACAATCCTCCTGGCCCTTGTATCTACTGTCCTTGGGTGTCAGCCTCATGTGATATTATTCTATACTCTACAAATGAGTGCAGTCCTTTTATGTCTGTCCCTCTCCTTCTGACTCTTTTCACTTATCATAATACTCTCCATGTCTATCCATTTATAAGCAAATTTCATGACTTTTTCTCTCCTAACAGTTGAATAGTATTCCATTGTGTAGATGTACCAAAGTTAAACTAGACAAATTCTTATGAGCAATGATTGTATATTATAAAACCTGGATGACCAATGGAATTTGATCTACTGATTTTTATTTCAGAGAGTCTCTTGCCCACAAGCCTGGCTGTCTTCCCTGGGGCCCCTCTGAGGGGACGGGCTCCAGCTTCCCTACCCACACTGAGCAGAGCTCCCGGCAGCCGAGGACCACTGGAACCTAGCTACAGCCATGCTGGAGGCCCCTCTCCACACGTTCGGACAGGCCTCATGCATGAAGGTACCAGCAGAGGAACCCAGGTGTGTGTAACCCCATCAATGGCCAACATCCAGAGAGAGACTTAAAAGCAAGCTCTCAGAAGTGCGCTGCCGCTTGCTCTCAGAAGCGTGCAATATCTTTAGCCTGCTTCTCCCTTTGGGAGAAACTCCCACATGGGACAGCCTTGCAAGCTTCCCATGGTGTATTTATATCCAAAATCCAGTAACAAGCTGGATCTCATTCCCATGACCCTGAAAAGCCCCCAGTGCAACATTGTTGGGAGGGCCAAGTCCAGATGGACTTCTAAGATCTCAGGGAAAGGAGGAAATGAGATGTTACTGGGCCCGCCCGAGAAATCGGTGTTTAACGAGCTATCGTGATCATGATTGTGATCGTGATTTTTATTTCAATTATTTTAATGTTAAAAATAAGGTGATCCTTACTTATGAGCCAATAAAGACTTTAATATAAATCTTTCAACAATTTAACACCAATAGCCTTTTCTTTTTTTTAATTGGATTTTGGGTCACACCTGGTGATGCACAGGGGTGTGCACTCAGGAATTATTCCTGGAGGTGCTCTGGGGACCATATGGGATGCTGGGAATTGAACCTAGATTGGCCATATGCAAGGCAAATACCCTACCCACTGTGCTATCGCTCCAGTTCTGCCTTTTGGTTATTTCTTCATACCTAGTCCGCTTTCCTTGTTTGTTTTAGAATGTTTTTCTTGCTTTTGTATTGACCTAAATTGACTACTTTTATTTGTTCCTTCCTTTAAAAAAATAATTAGGTCCCTGACAAAGACATCAATCAGATTCTTCTATTTTATACTTCTTTAGATTTAAACATTAAAGTAAAGTATGATGGTACTCTAAATGTTTATCTATTTTCCAATAGGGATGTATATGTATATGTCAAGCATGAGTTACCTTCTGACTTGTTACTCTTCTCATATTTTATCATGAGGTCTGGATCTAGCTTTACTGCAGATGTTAGTTTCTTTCTTTTAATCATTATATTAGAGTATATTGGACTTCTTTTGGAGGGAGAGGGATTTCAGGTCATACCTGGAGAATATTGATGCTTGCTCCTGGTGGTGGTCTATGGTCCCATACACTGCCAGGTATTGAACTGGTATGGGCTGTATGCAAGGCAAGCAACTTAAATTCTGTAAACTCTTCAGCCCAGTACTTATGTTTAAAAAATGTATTTTCTTTTAATATTTTCTAACTTTTGCTTCCTTTCTTAAATGTTAGTAAATTTTTTTTAAAAAAAATTTATCCAGATTTCCTGATGACAATACCAGATACCAGAAGTCTTCAAAAGAGTTCATACAACAAAATGGAAAAATAAAATTCTATAGATATGTACATAAATACCTGAAAGTTAGAACTTAAATTTATTGATTCCCAGAGCATTAAAATATAGAAGATAAGATTGATGTGGTTTCTGGAGTAGTTATTTACTCCTTGACTAAGCATACCATTTGGCGAATCCAACTCTCATGAAAATATCAAAAAAGGAAAATATAATTCTGTAGAATAAAACTATTAATACTTAGATTAGAGCATTCTCTTTAGACTTTCATTTCTTCTAAAATGTTCACACATATTAAACTACTCAAAACTGATTCAGTATGTTAGAGAAAATTATCTAAAATTAATATGGAATATTAATGGCACTTAATCAATTAATCAATTAGCCTACATTCTATATTATTAAAGTATTTTTTTTTGTTTTCAGGCCAAACACATTTATGCTCAAGCCTTACTCTTTGCATCCAGAGATCACCGCTGGTGGCACTCAAGGGACCATATGGGGTGCTGGAGTTCCAACCCAAGTCAGTCACATGGAAGGTAAGTGCCCTGTCCACTATTCTATCTCCCCGGGTCCAGATTATTTTTAATCAATGATAAAATTATGATTATACAATACTCTTGTCATTTGAAATATCAAATATCTTATAGTAAAGAATACTCTCAGAAAATTCATATCCAGCAGCATAAATTAAGCTCCTATAAATGAAGATCTAAGAGAATATAAGATCTTAGGGTGGTATAAGACTTCTGTGAGACTTGATCAGTAGAGTTAAGGGTAGGGAATTTGGGGAAAATCTGAATTATATTTCCTGGTTGAAATCAAATCTCCCAAGCACAAAAATATAGTGCTTGAGATACTAACGAGGTTGGGGAAAATAACAGAATAGTTCCAAGAGAAATATATAGTTATTATATTTTAGTTCAGAGATTAGAAATCTGTAGACTGGAAACAAAACTAGCCAGCCAATCATTTTTGTAAATAAAATTTTCTCAGAACATTATCTAATTAATTTTTATGTACTTTCTATTACTGTTTTTGTGCTGGAACCACGTGATTTGCATTTACCATTAAGTATTATTAAAACAAAATTTACAACTTGCTTTAAGTAACAGTGCTTTAACACCGCAAGAGCAAAGTAATGGTAAAGTATGGTAAAAAGCAAGATGTATCTATTAGCCTGTCACCATTTTTATCTTTAAAAACATTAGACTAAAACTGTTACTTAGATCTCAACTCAGTAATATCATAATGTTATTTGTAACCCTGGAAAGATTTGGGGAAAAAAAGCTTCTTTTATTTTTTAAATTCTTATTCTCCCCCTTTGCATTCCCTCTGCACTTGTGATTACCAGGGGCTGCAGATTTGGTTGTAATCTTCACCAGGGGTTGCATATTAGGCTTGGGCGCTCACACACGTGGTTGAGGGACTCAGTGGAAGTCACTCGCCTTTACTTTCAGTTCTAGTACATTTAATACCTGGGGGATTCACTCTCTGATACTCACATACATGTTTGCTGCAGGCGGTGGTGGTGGTAATGTGTATCTCAGTTTGATCTTGATGGTAGCACATCTTTTCAGCTGCAGTGTTCATTTGGTGGAGGGAGGTCATGGTTATTAGTTGTGCTTACACATACATGACTGTGACAAAGCTGCAAATTGCTCTTGGCACTAGGAAGCAAAGATATCAGAACCACTATTCACAGATAGCAGAGCTTACAGGATTGCTCTTGACTCAGATGGGTGATAGACGTTAGCCTCAGAGCTCATGCTTGCAATCCAGGAAATTCAGTTCCTGAGCCATCTCCCAACCTCTAAAATAAGAATGTTCTAACCAGCTTTCCTCAAAGTGTTCCAGATGCCCAGTATCATCATCAATATTATTATCACTATCATCAATATCACTTAAGAATTCACTCATTTTTGGTTGCTTAAAAACACTTTTATTTCCATATTTTAATACAACCCCATATTTACATATTTAATACATATTTACAAATATTTGCAAAAATATTTACATATTTAATACAATACATATTTTAATACAGATGTCTGGCTGTCTTCCCCGGGACCCCTCGGAGGGGATGGGCTCCAGCTTCCCTCTCCACCCCGAGCAGACCTCCTGGTGGCCGAAGACCACTGGAACCTAGCTACAGCCATGCTTGAGGCCCCTCCACATGTTCGGACAGGCCTCACTCATGAAGGTACCGGCAGAGGAACCCAGGTGTGTTTAATTCCATCAACGACTAACATCCAGAGACTTAAAAGTGAGCTCCCAGAAGCGTGTGGCCGCTTTGAGGCCGCGCGATACCTTGTAATATACTTCTCCCTCTGAGAAAACTGGCAAGCTTCTGAGAGTTTCCTGCCCACATGGGACAGCCTTGCAAGCTTCCCATGTTGTATTCATATGTTAAATCCAGTAACAAGCTGGATCTCATTCCCCTGACCCTGAAAGAGCCTCCAGTAAGACATCGTTGGGAGGGCCGAATCGAGAGAGACTTCTAAGATCTCAGGGAAAGGATGAATGGAGAGGTTACTCAGCCCACTCGAGAAATCGATGATTAACGGGGATTTAGTGATCGTGATCGTGAATACAACTCAGTAATTATTAGGCATTGGCAGCACAAATCAGATAAGTCTGGGTTTAAGTTCTGTTGATTTATTTTTTGTCTTCATCTTGCACTGAAATGTAGTCATACATAAATTCCACAGCTTTCCTTAATTTTTGAATGACTACATTTTATTTATGGTTGTAAAACTGTAAAATAGTTACTTATTTCCAATAAAAAATGGGAACCTTTCTCATTATGTCTAGAGAAATTTGTTGCTGTTTTTTGTGGTTATAAAATTCTTCCTCCTTGTCATTCTGATTCCAATATTCCCAGTCTTCCACTGCACACTTTTTGTTTTGATTGCATGTTGGTGGCTAGCTTAGATTTAGACACCATTTTATCGTCAGGGTTTTGGCAAGGAGAATGACATGCATTGATATATTACTAGATGTGTTTTGCTGAGGCTGTCACTTGGCTATGGGACATTTAAGAGTTGAATGACAGAAAAGCAGAAAATATCTCACAACGCAGGCAGGAATAATTTTTTGGGCTGCCATCTATCCATCAGCTAAATAAGTCAATAGACATAGTTTAAAGATAGTCAATTGGAATTTCTTCCCAACAATTTGAAAATAAAAGAACTTATTTTAAAAATCTATGACACATATGGCTCATATATTAATATCATTTGTAATTTCATTCTAAAGATAAGTCAGCATTTTTATATGATTTGCATCATTACTACTCTTGATTAGATAGTACAAGATAATAACTATAGAGTCACTTAGAGTAATACTGTGATATAAGTTAAAATTAAGTACAAGCTTTGTTAATATAAAAAAGTAAAGGAAATTATCTCTTTATCTCCCTCTTTTTTGCTTTCCCTTATCTGTGAGGTTGCAATATTAGAGATGAAATTTTAGAAATGCTAGAATGAATAGAACTTATTCAAATGTGTCTCTTATCTCTAGAAATATATTTTATCTAGTTAATGTATCAATGTGTGTGTAAAGTTTGCTAAAAGTAAGACTGCAGAGAACAAGAAATGGGTTAAGAGAAAAGAGGTGCAGTATGCATTCAAATGATTAAGATTTATTGTGGAGAGTGGGGTAACAATCACTAAATGTTGCTTGAAACAATTTTGAAATTGACTTTCAAGAGAAGAAACAATAACTTCGGATGAATGGGAGTCTGAAAAGTCCAAATTTTGGACCAATTAAATGCTACAGTTTCCTTTATACTTTAGTTCTGGTTAACTAAATGTGTATTTTTGATAAATAACATTGTAAAATGATGAGATGCTTCAGCATTTTTGTCAAATGTTGAATCACAGTTTTCATCCCCTTTTGAAGAATTTTGCATTATACTAAATTATTCTATAATTTCTATTTCAATATATGTCAAAGATTGTCTTTATTATCCTAAATTCCATTTTCCTACATATTTCTTACATATTTTTTCTCTGATGAATTTGGGTCTACTCATCTTGGATTCTCTTTCAATGAAGTATATTTTCTACTACTGCTGTTTATGACTGAATCTTTATAACTTGCTGGAGGTGACTTGTGATCTAAAATGCAATGCTTGAGAAACACAGGTGTATTCTTTTAAGCACACAGAAATGATGCATTTTTACCAAAAGTTAGCATTACTGAGCACCTACAATTATTGATGTATTTCTTTCACATTATGTATTTTTTGGGAATTAAAATAATGCCAAGCCACGCATATTTCTGTGATTATTAAGGTTTCATCCCACTGCTCTTTTGAGCCTGTCAACCTAGAGACAAGGTGACAAGTGGAGAGTTTTGTAAACAATAAGTCAGCATGTTAGAAGATAATTAACTTAAGTCTTAGAGTGCTGTGTCTTCTGCATGATCACAGGATGTAGTTTATAGTTAAAAAAAACTACAGTTCTATTATTTTTAAAAGATTGCTCAACCATCATTAGCAGTATTGCAACTCATAGTAACTTAATAAATATGGATAAAAATAAGAAAAGTAAATAAAAGCATTGGGAGACATAACTTTAGAAAGGGCCATTTGCAAATAGTTGGGATTCCAGGTTCTTGATAAATCAGCTTAGAGGTGGTTCTCTGAGCATAAGTTTCACAGTACAGGTTTCTTCCTTGTGTCAGAGCTTAAAATGAGGGAAAGAAGCCCTTGCATTTCAGCACCCCAAGTCCAGGGTATTTGATATTTTTAAATAAGTCCAACTCTTAATTGCTTTTGGATCTGTTCCAGTTTTTATTAAAAAATTTTTTTCAATATTATATTGGACTGGCTTAGTATGTGGTTATGCAAACAGTGATGTTTTACAGAAACAATACATAAAAAATAGATGTTTCTATTTCCATAGAATTTTCTGTTCCTAAACATAAATTCATCACTATCACTATCACTATCATCCCGTTGCTCATTGTTTTTCTCAAGCGGTACCAGTAATGTCTCCATTGTGAGAATTGTTGTAACTGTTTTTGCCATATCGAATATGGTATGGGTAGCTTGCCAGGCTCTGCTGTGAGGGTGAGATACTCTCGGTAGCTTGCCAGGCTCTCCAAGAGGTGTGAAGAAATCGAACCTGGGTTGGCCTCATGCAAGGCAAATACCATACCAGTTGTGCTATCCTTTCAGCCCCCAAAACATTTAAAAAAAAATAGAGGTGAACATATGAACTCTTTTTTTTTGGTGGGGGGCAGTGGGGGTCTTGAGGCATAGCTGGCGGTGTTCATGTAATTATTAAATTAGTTTTATTTTATCTATATTATAAGATGTATTTATTTACTATAGATAGTCAACTAGTAAGTAGCAGATCTGGGATTTGGAACCAGAATGAGTCAGGATTTGTGTTTACAAACATAAAAATTTCAATGTTATTTAGTTCTATGGCTCATTTTTAGTAGTCATGCAGTTCTCTGTTATTATATGACATTATGAATTTTGCCAATTTGAATACTATCACTTGTATCACTTGTCATCCCATTGCTCATCCATTTGCTCGAGTGGGCACCAGTAATGTCTCCGTGTCATGTGCTAGTAGCCCAATGGTGTCTGCTCGCTCCAGGAACATGAAGAGCCTCAAACCATTTGTTCAGGGTTTTGATGAAGTATGACCATCTTGTAGGTGGGTGGCCATGCTGTCTTTCGACGTACCGTGGAATCCAGTCAGTAATAGCTCTAATCCAGCAGTTGTCTCTGAATCGCATCACAAGTCCAGCCCATCTGATTTTTGATGTCTTGGCAAATAAGACAGCGTCCCTGATTCTTGACCGTCGAAGGAGGTCAGAACTCCATATTCCTTCTCTCACTTGAGTGAAATATGGTACTCCAAGCATAGTTCTTTCCATTCCTTTTTGGGAGACCAGAATAGCGTTCTCATCCTGTTTGCATAGGGCCCAGGTTTCTGAGGCATATGTTAGTGCAGGAAGAACGGTGGAATCGAAAAGATGTGCCTGGAGCCAGATTTTCTTTGTCCACTTAACCACTACTTCAAGCTCTTGAAGGTGTTCCACACTGCTCTCTTCCTCTTTCACTGTTCAGGTGCCAGGTCATTCGTCATGTTGAGTTCTTGACCCAAGTACACATAACTGCTGCATTCAGAAATGTTTGTTCCATTGAGACCACATGGAACATCAGGAAATAGTCTGTTTCTCGTGAACATTGTCTTTGTGAGATTCAGCTGCAATCCGACCTTTCCACACTTGTGGTCGAAATCAGCCAGCACTTGTGCCACTTGGCTAACATTTGGCGTTATGAGAACGATGTCATCAGCAAAGCAGAATTGGTATAGTTGCCGATCATCTATCTTCACTCCCATTCCTTCCCATTCCAGTTGTCACATGACATTCTCTAGGGTGGCATATTTGAATAGTAAATTCCTTTTAACTAAATGTTTTACTGAACTTCAGTTCTTGGAATTTATAAACTTTCTTTGACTTTTTATATTTAATATTTTTATCTGCTTGTTGTTAGTTGGTCTTATAATTTGTATTTTTGCCTACTAAATTTGGGGAAAATGAAGATCTGTCCCATCTTTTAAATATGTTCTTCTTTTTGTACCTTTACAATTTCAAAAGAATGAAATAATATAGTAATAAATAGTGTAAGCAGGACGTGTGTGGATTCAAAATATTTATATTAGCTAATTAAATTGTAATTATCTAATTTGATTATCAAAGAATCTATTTCAAGTAATTTTTAAAATACTTTCATGTTTTGAAAGTAAAAGTAAATATATGTATTAATTTTCTCTGAGATCTAGTTATTTTCATAACTTCATTATATTATTACACATAGACAGTTATTTAGCTTCATGATGGCAAAAATATTTCCAATTATTTTATTCTTGATTTAAAATTTATTGTTAGTTTTGGTCTTTGGTATCATGAGAAATTTTCTGTTTGCCTTTCTAAAATCCAAAGCAGATGATACTTTGAGGAAAACAGAGGAACATTCTGGTTACATTCAAAGGGAAAAGTCACAAAATGTCTGTTATCCTAAAGTAAGAAGGAGGACAATTTTAAACTTGACTCTGCCTATCATGTGACTTACTGTGTCGGAAGGCAAAAGACATTTCTAATAGATTATTTTTAGAAAACTACATTCTCATTTTGTCCTATTATCCTATCATAATAATTTATGCTTTCCCTTGGGCTGGAATGATAGTACAGCAGGTAGGGCATTTGCCTTGCATGCAGCCGACCTGGGTTGGATTCCTCCAAGCCTCTCAGAGAGCCCGGCAAGCTACCTAGAGTATCTTGCCCGCATGGCAGAGCCTGGCAAGCTACCCATGGCGTACTCACAATGGAGATGTTACTGGTGCCTGCTGGAGCAAATCGATGTGCAACAGGATGACAGCGACAGTGACAGTGATTTTTCTTAGCATAATAAATGCTGAATCCAACAGGATTATCAGTCAATTACAAAGCCTAATTTTTAACTTAAACTGGAGAGCAAACAGACAGGCGATCCCATCTAAAAGAATCTTTTCATTTGGACCCTTCCCAATAATATCTCCATACTATGATGAAACCTTTGAGTGGACTGATTATAATTTAAATTACTCAGGTTGAGAAAATGAACTGAATTTAAAGGGGGAGGATGGATGAAAATTCCAAACTAATGAGTAGAGAATTTAACAGAAAAAGTTTATAGAAACATATTGGTTTTTAGGGTACCATAGAAAAGGGAGAGAGACCCAAATTGTAGTGAGATTATGTGCTGGAAAATAGAGATCTTAAAGGTAAATATGTGAAGATCTTGATCACCAAAGTGGCTATTTGGGGACTAGGATCAGTATTATTTTAAGAAATCTTTTATTACTCCCCTCTTACTATTTCATTTAAAAAATCCCTGTATTAGTGAAAACTTTGTCTTTACAGAAAGTTGAGGGACATGGGATACTTTATTTTGTCACAATCTTTCTCTTTCCAACTGAGATCAGGAATTTAAGTTTGGTTGAACTGAATTGGCTATTATCTGTCTATAGTTTAACGAGAAGATGAAGATTACTAAAAAAGATTTACACAAAAAGAAACAAAGCTATTAATTTTTATTAAAAATGACCAATTTCTGTGTGATTTAAAGTTTTTTCTCATGTAATTTTTATACTCCCATTTGCTGTTTGAAAAGTGCCTTAAACATAAGGAAGTGTGTTGTAATGCAGGCACCGCAAACTGTTGTAATATAGGCTTTGGAGCCAGTTTATGTGTGATCAAAACCATGTTTTGACACTTGTTAGCTTTGGGCTTCATTCCCTTTTCTGTGAAATTGAAATAAATAACAGTATCTATATCTTAGGATTGTTGTGACATCCAGAGACAAAATAAGAGGAAGCTCTTAAAAAGGGCCTACCTAAATATTAGCAATATAATTATAGCACTTCATTTATCTGTGTACAAATGTAACACCATTATTTCATAGACAAGAAATAAGATTGCTTTATAATAATGACAGATATGGTAGAATATAATTTCTCTTGTTTCTCATATGCAATTTCTTTCATGACAAAATAATATTCAGTTATAGATGACTATAAAATATTGTTTCAGTAGTTTAGGATACAGTGGAACTGAGTAAATATAACCATTGAATCTGTCAAAATATATGAATGTCATCATGAGAGTGATGTCACTATAGTGCTACTTACATAATAGCACCTTGGAAAATTATTTCATTCCACGTACACACACCTTTACAACAACAGTAATGTCTTAAGGCCTTATGTTACCAACAGCAAAGACACATTTTTTTTTTCTGACTAGAATTGAAAATACATAATAGTTGAGTAGTGGGTATGGAAAGGTTGTTTTTTTTTGATGCAAGAAATATTAGTGTTATATTTTTAATTGAAATACCCTCAAGCAATTAAGCTGCTGAAGGGTATTGCAACTTTCATAGGGATAAAACAGGAAGTTATAACCAGTAAAAGTCTTTCCTTTTAAAAAATCTATCTACTTTGATATGTAACTACAAGAAACCCTCTTATATCCTGATTTTTAGATGTGACACTTCTTATTGAAAAGTAGCAGGGGCAGAATCCCCTGGTAATGTATCAACCGGGCACCCGAAGGCTTTTGAAATAATGTAAGAAACATGCATAAAACTGTTAAGCAAATAATGGATTTTGTGCAGGGCATGTTCCCAGGTGGGATTTTGCAAATATAGCTTGTGTTGTACTGTTATATCAGGTGAACCTAAGAACAGAGGGCAAAATTGCTATTAAGAGTAAATGATTGGAATCCAATTTTTCTGTTAACTGAACTGAACCCATAAGCACGTTCCAATATTCCTCAGATTTGATAGGCATATTCTATTAGTAATTTTCTACTCACCGCATTCTGTAATTTGGTATTTAATTATTCGCATAAAATAAATCATCAGCTGAAACTTATTATATTAAGTACGCAAAAATAAGCTATTTTCACACACACAAGCGCTTTAAAAATCCTGCTTGCTGAACTTTAAATAGCAAAATTAATAAAATGATTATTTAACTATTTTATATACACTATAGTTTTGGGTAGATCTTTAAACCATAATTGAGAACAATATATTTATATTGACTTTCTAAAAAGGAGATATTTACTTTCCTTTAGTAATTTTGAAAACAAATTGCTTTGTCATATTTGTAACAAATAAATCAAGTTTGAGTAAGACATTTTATAGAAAAATAATTATGCTTATAACTTTCTTGTAAAATTTTCGTTAAAATTATTAGAATCTTGCCACTGAAAAGACCATAGTGCTTGCCCTGCACACATATGACCCAAGTTCAATTCTGCATCAGACATATCGCCCCCTCAGTGTTACCAAGAATGATTCCTGAGCACAGAACCAGGTGTAAACCCGGAGCACTGTTGGATGTAACCCCAATACCAATCAATAAATAAATCATTAAAGTGGTTTGTGAGGGACACTCTCCAACTGGTTCCCGGGCAGGGGTGGCTCCCCTGGAATCCCCCCCCACCCCCCGCAGAACCCCCTGAGCTGCGTGGACCGCATCTCCGCTCCTCTGTAACGCCCGAACTCCCAATCAGGTACTCACAAGGAGGACCCTGCCTACCCCGCCCTGTGTCCCGAGAGATTACTGGGGCATGGCCTGTATCTCAGGGGGTGTGGCCACAAAAAGGGCATGGCCACTTGCCAGAGCAGCGGCCACCGGCCACAGTTGTAATTTTTCTTGCACTATACACTCTATAACTTATTTTTTCGAAAATCACCCTGACCATCTAAATCATTTTTTGCCAAATAGTCCTTTAGCTGACTTGAACTTCACAAAAGCTGTCAGTGAACAATAGAATCTACACAAACTCCTCGTAAAGACAGCATAGCCTTAAGTCATCACTAGAGGCCCCACATAAACCAAGAGGAGCGCTGAGAGTAAGGAAGTATTCTGGAATTGGAACAAAGCCACCATCATCAACTTAGCAAAAACAGAATTCCCCCCTGCAGAAAGAGGGAATAGGGATAGACAACTAAAAGGCTACAAATCTAGACTTCCATAACAATATGAAGAAATAGCGAAAATCCCCTCCATGAAGAGAGGATGAAGAAAAGATTCCAGAAATCTCCACAGGGTCTACCCACATACAGGACCTCTCAGAAAAAGAATTCAGATAAGAAATCTTGAAGAGAGTCGATGTACTCAAAGCAAACATGGAACAGACATCCAATAAATTAGGGAGGATGTGAATAATGCTTTGGAATGGTCAAACAAGAAAATTCAGGAAGAAATGAGATCAGAAATTTAAAGGCTATGAACAGATATCACAAAGCTACAAAAAGAAGTTACACAAATAAAGGATTCCATAGATGAATTAAAAATCTCAGTAGGTGCCCTCAACAGTAGAATGAATACAGCCGAAGATAGAATCAGTGAGCTTGAAGATGAGCTGCAGAAAGCTTACAGACAACAACAAATATTGGCGAAAGAACTCAAAATGGCTATAGAGTGAATCAGAAAACTTGGGGATGACTGCAAGTGGAACAACATAAGAATCGTTGCAGTACCAGAAGCACAGGGAAATAACCCCAATAAAAAAAACACAGAGAAAAACATTATTGCTAAGAAATTCCCAGAGGTGGAGAAGGCAGGAATCCAGATCCAAGGAGTCCGAAGAGTACCAGCAAAAAGAGACCCAAATAAAAAGATTCCAAGAAATATCATGGTCAGAATGACAGATGCGGTGGATAGAGATACAATTCTGCAAGCAGCAAGGTCAAAAAAGGAAATCACATACAAAGGAGCACCCCTCAGATTTACAGCATACCTATCAGAGTAAACCCTTCGAGCCTGAAGACAATGGTGGGACATAGTGAAAAAACTCAACGAAATGAACGCCTCACCAAGAATACTTTATCCGGCTAAACTCTCACTCAAACTCGAAGGAACCATACACTATTTCTCGGATAAACAACAGCTCAAGAACTTCTTAGACTCAAAGTCAAACTTAAAAGGACTAATGGGGCTATTATAAGTCAAGAAAGAACCACACAAGAACAACAAACCCCAAAGAAAGATGACACAAAACCACATGACAATAATCTCTCTCAATGTCAATGGCCTAAATGCACCAGTTAAGAGACATAGAGTGGCAAAATGGATTCAGAAACTAAACCCAGCATTCTGCTGCCTGCAAGAAACACACCTGAACAGTTAGAGCAAACACAGACTAAAAGTCTAAGGGTGGAAAATAATCCTGCAAGCAAACAATTCCCTCAAAAAAGCTGGGATGGCAATACTAGTATCGACAACATAGATTTCAGGTTGAAAAAAGATAAGGAGGGACAACAAAGGTCACTTCTTATTTATCAAGGAATATGTGCAACAGGAAGAAATCACACTCTTAAACGTATATGCACTTAATGAGAGACCAGCTAAATACTTAAAACAACCCCTAACAGACTTTAAGGAGGACATCGCTAATAGCACAATAGTAGTGGAGACTTCAACACTGCCCTATCACCTCTGGATAGATCGACAAGAACAAAACTCAGCAAGGAAACATGGACTCTGAAGGAAAAAATAGAAGAGAGAGGCCTAATAGACCTATACAGGGCTTTACACCCCCAAAAGAAATAATCCACATTCTTTTCCAGTGCACATGGAACATTTTCAAATATAGACCATGCACTGGGCCATAAAACATACCTCAATAAAATCAGAAAAATAGAAATTGTATCAACTATCTTCTCAGACCACAATGCGCTGAAGATAGAAGCTAGTCATACCCAGACGCAAAGAATCAAAATAAACACCTGGAAATTAAACAGCTCAGTGTTGAATAATAAGTGGGTCAGGAAGGAAATCAAGGAAGAAATCAAGAAATACCTCGAAACAAATGAGAATGAAGACACAAGTTACGAAAACCTATGGGACGCAGCTAGAGCTGTGTTAAAGGGGAAATTTATAGCTCTGCAAGCATTCCTTAGGAAGGAAGAAAGGGCCTACCTAGATAGCTTGGCTTCACAGCTCAAGGCCTTAGAAAAGGACAAGAAAAAGAAACCCAAACCAGACCGAAGGAAAGAAATAATAAAAATTAGAGCAGAAATTAACGACATGGAAACCCAGAAAACAATCTGAAAGATCAATGAAAACAAGAGCTGGTTCTTTGAGAAAGTAAACAAGATTGACAAACCACTAGAAAGACTCACAAAGAAAGAGAGAGAGATCCCTAATAAACTGAATAAGGAATAAAAAGGGGGACATCACAAACGAAACCAACGAAATTCAAAAGATGGTCAGAAACTATTTTGAAAGCCTGTATGTCAAGAAACAAGAGAACCTAAAAGAAATGGATGAATTCCTTGATTCCTATAATCTCTGAAGACTGAACAAAGAAGACTTGGAATACCTGATTAGACACATTAGTATTAAGGAAATTGAAACTGTAATAAAAAATCCTCCCAAAAACAAAAGCTCAGGTCCAGATAGATTCACTGGCGAATTCTTCCAAACATTTAAAGAAGACCTGCTTCCAGTTCTCCTCAAGCTTTTCCAGGAAATTGAAAATACAGAAACTCCCCAAACTGTTTCTTTGAAGCAAACATGTCCCTAATAGCAAAAGCAAATAACGACACCACTAAGAAAGAAAATTATAGACTAATATCCCTGATGAACACTGATGCGAAGATCCTCAACAAAATATTAGCAAATAGGATCCAACAACTCATCAAAAAGATCATACACCATGACCAAGTGTGATTCATCCCGGGGATGCAAGGATGGTTTAATATTCGGAAATAAATCAACATAATCCATCATATCAACAAAAGTAAAGATAAAAACCATATGATCATATCAATAGATACAGAGAAAGCATTTGAGAAGATTCAACATCCGTTCATGATGAAAACCCTCACCAAAATGGGTTTTGGAGGAACTTTCCTCAAGATAGTCAAAGCCATCTACCACAAGCCTATGGCAAGCATTATCCTCAATGGGGAAAAACTAAGGGCCTTTCTTCTAAGATCACATACAAGACAAGGATGCCCACTCTTACCACTTCTCTTCAATATAGTACTGGAAGTACTTTCGATAGCTGTTAGACAAGAAAAAGAGATTAAGGGCATCTAGAAAGGAAAGGAAGAAATCAATTTTTTACTATTAGCAGATGATATGATACTATACCTAGAGAAGCCTAAAGCCTCTACTAAGAAACTCCTGGAAATAATAGACTTATACAGTAAAGTTGCAGGCTATAAAATCAATACCCAAAAATCCATGGCATTCCTATATACAAACAATGAGGCAGAGGAAAGGGACATGAAAAAAGGAATCCCATTCACAATCGTGCCCCAGAAAATCAAGTACTTCGGAATCAGCTTAACCAAGGAAGTAAAAGACCTCTACAAAGAAAACTACAAAACGCTACTCCATGAAATCAAAGAGGACATGAGGAAATGGAAACATATACCCTTCTCATGGATAGGGAGAATCAATAATTTCAAAATGGCAATACTCCCCAAAGCATTATACAGATTCAATGCGATCCCTATAAAGATACCCATGACATTCTTCAAAAAAACGGATCAAGCAATCCTAAAATTCATATGGAACAACAAACGTCCACGGATAGCTAAAAGAATTTTTGGGAAAAAGACGATGTGAGGCATCACCCTCCCCTACCTCAAACTTTACTACAAAGTGGTAACAAGTAAAACAGTATGGTACTGGAACAAAGGCAGAGCTGTAGACCAATGGAACAGGGTGGAATATCCCTACACACAAAGCCGAATGTATGAGAATCTAATCTTTGATAAGGGAACAAGAAATGTGAAGTGGAGCAAGGAAAGCCTCTTAACAAATGGTGCTGGCACAGCTGGACAACCACATGCAAAAGAATGGGCTCAGACCTCGACCTGACACCATGCACAAAAGTTAGATCAAAATGGATTAAAGACTTCAACATCAGACCACAAACCATAAGGTACATTGAAGACAAGGTTGTAAAAACCCTCCACTATAGTGAACATAAAGGTATCTTCAAAGATGACATGCAACTGGCCAACCAAGTGGAAACAGAGATCAACAAATGGGACTACATTAAACTAAAAAGCTTCTCCACCGCAAAAGATACAGTGACCAGAATACAAAGACTATCTACAGAATGGGAAAGAATAATTACACAATACCCATCAGATAAGGGGTTGATATCAATGGTATATAAAGCACTGGTTGAACTCTACAAGAAGAAAACATCCAACCCCATGAGAAAATGGGGCGAAGAAATGAACAGAAACTTTCCCGAGGAAGAGATACGAATGGCCAAAAGGCACATGAAAAAGTGTTCTACATCACTAATCATCAGGGAGATGCAGATCAAAACAACCATGAGATACCACCTCACACTACAGAGACTAGCACACATCCAAAAGAACAAAAGCAACCACTGTTGGAGAGGATGTGGGGAGAAAGGGACCCTTCTACATTGATGGTGGGAATGCCGACTGTTTGAGCCATTTCGGATAACAATATGGACGATTCTCAAAAAATTAGAAATTGAGCTCCCATTTGACCCATCAATACCACTGCTCGGAATATATCCCAGAGAAGCAAAAAAGTATAGTCGAAATGACATCTGCACTTATATGTTCGTTGCAGCACTGTTTACAATAGCCAGAATCTGGAAAAAACCTGAGTGCTCTAGAAGAGATGACTGGTTGAAGAAACTTTGGTACATCTATACAATAGAATACTATGCAGCCATTAGAAAAAATGAGGTCATGAACTTTGCATACAAGTGGATCAGCATGGAAAGTATCATGCTAAGTGAAATGAGTCAGAAAGAGAGAGACAGACATAGAAAGATTGCACTTATCTGTGGAATATAGAATAACAGAGTAGGAGACTAACACCCAAGAATAGTAAAAATAAGTACCAGGAGGTTGACTCCATGGCTTGAAGCTGGCCTCACATTCTGGGGAGAGGGTAACTCAGACAGAGAAGGGAACACCAAGTAAAATCAAGTAAAATGTGGTTGGAAGCAATTCGGGGGTGGGGGGGCGGGGAAAGGTGATGCATGCTGAATGTAGACTAGAGTCTGAACACAATGGCCATTCAACACCTTTATTGCAAACCACAACACCTAATTAGAGAGAGAGAACAAAAGGGAATACCATGCCACAGTGACAGGGTGGGGTGGGTGGGAGATGGAATTGGGGAGGGTGGGAGTGATGCTGGGTTTATTTGTGGTGGAAAATGGGCACTGCTGGAGGGATGGGTATTCGAACTTTGTATGAGGGAAACATGAGCACAAAAATGTATAAATCTGTAACTGTACCCTCACGGTGATTCACTTATTAAAAAATAAATAAATAAAAATAAAAAACATTAAAGTTTATTTTGCAGTGCATACATTTCTATAGTTTTCTATAGTCTCATTTACTTATTTTTATTTTCTTTAGCCAGTAGGGTTGAACCATTCAAGATGCTTTCCAGAAACTGGCAAAATTGGTGGTGGGAAATGTACACTGGTTAAAAGATAGGTATTGGAGAATCCTATGACTGAAACTCCATCATGAAGAACTTTGTGACTGTTTATCTCACAGTGATTTAATGAAAAATATATTATAAACCCAGATGCTTCTCCAAACAATATCACAGTGAGTTCTACCTATATTTTCACTAGTATCTTTTTTCAAACTTGAATCTAAGGGACCAGAGAGATAGTTCAGTAGGTAGGGCATTTGCCTTACATGCCTTTGACCTAGATCTAATACCCAGCGTGCTATGTGGTCCCTTGAGCCTACCAGGCCTGCTCCCTGAGTGCAGAGCAAGGACTAATCCCTGGGCACTGCTGAGTGTGTCCTCCAAAACAAAACAAACCAAAGTAAAACAGAAAACAAACTTGATCCTAATCTTACAGTGTTTTGCCCACTTAAATAATTTTACGTATGGTGTGAGATGGGGGTCTTGGCTATAACTCTTTTGTACTTGGAGAAAGTAAAACAAAAAACCCAACCTGGTTTCTAATATTGTGGTGCTTAGGCCGTTTATTTATTTATTTATTGATTTGTTCGAGCGGGCACCAGAGACTTATTGTTACTGTTTTTGGCATATCCAATACGCAGGGGTAGCTTGCCCAGGTCTGCCGTGCGGGCTCCATACTCTTGGTAGGTTGCTGAGCTCTCCAAGAGGGGTGATGGAATCGAACAGGAGTCGGCCATGTGAAAGGCGAATGCCCAACTGCTGTGCTATCGCTCCAGCCCATTTATTTATTTATTTATTCATATATTTATTTATTTATTTATTTTTGCTTAGTCCATTTTATTTAAATTTTATTATGCTGTGAGATGAAGGTCCTGTCTGATTCCTTTGCATGTGGGTATCTAGTTTTTAGAGACCTTCTTTACTACATTTAATGTCCCTAACTCATTTGCTATAAATTAACAGTGTATACATCTGAGGGTTTATTTGGGACTCTCAAATCAATTATATTAGTCTGAGAATCTTTATTCCAGGACCACACAATATTGATTACAATATTGTAATCAATATTTGTAGTAAAGACTAAAGAACAGTAATTTAATATTTCCCAAGCTTTTTTTTTTTTTTTTTTGATCTTTTGAATTTTGGAACATTCCCAGTGGTGCTCAGGCCTACTCCTGGCTTTGTGTTCAGAGTTCACTTTTGATCAGATTCAGGTACCATATGAAATGTGGGGGATTGCACAACAGATAAAAGCTATTCTGATATATCTAGCTTCTCTTTCTTCAACTTAAATTATTTGCAAGTGTCTAGTATAAAATGATAAAATGTGCTTCCATGAAAGTGTATCTAACTTCCTTTTGATCTGGCATATATGATCAGCAAATTTTATAATGAAGCAGTTATTATTATTGCTTTAATCAGGATCCTCTCATGATAAGATAATTCTATACTGTCCATTTTTACCTTATGATGACTTTAACACTATAGCACTGTAGCACTATTGTCCCATCGTTCATCTATTTGCTCGAGCGGGCACCAGTAATCTCCCCACTGTAAGACTTGTTGTTACTGTTTTTGGCATATCGAATACAACACGGGTAGCTTGCCAGGCTCTTCTGTGTGGGCAGGATACTCTTGGTCGCTTGCAGGGCTCTCTGAGAGGGACGGAGGAATCAAACCTGGGTTAGCCACGTGCAAGGCAAATGCCCTACCTGCTGTGCTGTCGCTGTGCTGGATGATGATTTTATAGTCCATAACTTTTTAGTTTTCTGGAACTCACTGAAGATTAAATGTCCCTTCATTTTTTTGGTTAATTTTGAATACTTCTAAAATAGTTGAGAAAATAGGATTTAAGCAATTGTATTAACTATTTGATGATATGAAATACTTTTACTTAGAAAATGAAAAAAGCATTTATTAAAGAGGAGGTAAAGAAGGACTTCTAACAACTAAACAGATAAGTGAATGAGGAGATATATTATCACTGATAGACTAGTTTGTTTGCTTTCAAAATGTCAAGCATACTAGTGATCATATAAAAAAGCTTTATTCAGTTAGAGTGGATATGTGACATAGCAAGAATCTGAAGAGTTATTGGTGGGGCTGGAGCAATAGCACAGCGGGTAGACCCGGGTTTGATTCCCAGCATCCCTTACTCCCCCGAGCACCACCAGGAGTAATTCTTGGATGTAATGGGGAAAAAAAAATGTTTTCTCATATATAGGAACCTTAAAATGATAGTTTTCTAACAAACATAAGATTGCAGGTTCATGACACAAACAACCAGGGTTTTAGTAGAATATTTATTAATAATTATAATTTATAATAGAAATTTATACTATGAATTTATCCTATAACTTTGTAGTAATTGATACATTATAAATTCATATCATATTAATCTATAAATTATATATCATGGGCTACTGTAATATGAATTTATACCAAAAGTTATTATGATATGAATTTATATCAATTTATCCTACTAAAAATAAATTTCCACATTATTTATCTTATAGGCTCACTTGCTCAATAATGAAGAAATTGCAAAAAAATAAATTATGATAGGCAAAATTTTTTTTGTAAAGTATGAATAATGGATACTGGACTGAAAATTTTTACTTTCTGAAATAAAATATAAATTGTTGAATAATTAACTTAAGAATTTAGGCAAAAAATATCGTTTAAATGTATTTAAAACATTTTAAAAGTAGATGTATTAGTTTAAATAAGATAAATATTCAAACGCTTTGAAAATAAAATAGATTGGGTTCATATCTATGGCAAATTAAGTTTTAACTCACCTACAGAAAAATTAATGGGTATCTATGTAGAATTTAAAATGTCCCATTTAGGGAACATGAATATGCAGTGATGACAATTAACAAAATTTTACAGGTTTTCTATAGCAACACCTGCATGAGAGCAATAAGGGATAAAATTCACTGTGATTTTTCACAGGGCTAGATTTGGCAGAACAAATGTGTTACAAATAGTCACGAGGACAATAATTATAGGGTACAAATAAGACACTGTTGTAAGGACTTATGTGCCCATGGAAGCTAAATCAAAAGGTAAATAAGATGATAATCAACTGAGATGATGAATATTTGAAATAAAATAGGGCAATATGTGAGGATAAAATCAGTAAAAGAAATTAAAATTTATTTTGCGGATATTAGCTACTGTTTAGTGGTCTCATGAAAGTGTACAGAAATAAAACAGATATCCATACATATTTTATGAGATTGACAATGAGCTTAAAATGCAAAACATACACATATATATACAAATTTGCATTTTATAAATGATCATAATTGTTTTAAAAATAATGAAATACCAAGTGGCCTTGACAGTCTCAGAAAATGTCTTACCAAGATAAAATTAGGTACAGCTTGATCTGCAACAAAAGGTTGGGTTTTAGATACGTGGCATGCAAAATGATCCTCTCCTACATGTTTTAGCAACAGAATGTGGACAGAATAAAAAATTGTGAGAAGAAATAAAAACCATAGTAACAGCTCATGATGCACTGATTTTACATTTTTTTCCCACTTTTTAATGAGTGGCAAAAAGTCGTTTAAAATATTATGTAAGTTTCAGGAATGTAGTTTTATACCTCAGTAAATTTTTATGTCACATAATACACACAACCCAAGTTCTATCTCATTTTCCATTACCCAGTCAACTCTTCAGTTCCTTTAGCAGCTCTCTTCTTCCCAGTAACTCATACAGCCAATAAGGAATTCTTCTAAGATACAACTCACTGACAGTAAGAAAACAAGAAACCTAAAATAATGAATAGAAGGTATAAATAGACACCTTTAAAGGAAAAAATCTAAATGGTTATACACATGAAAAAAACTGTTCAACACATAGTTGTTGGGGATTGTGAGAACTTAATTCTGGCTCTGTACTCAGGAATCACTCTTAGTGGGCACCGGAGTGCTAATGGGTGCTGAGAACCAAAATCAGGTTAGCTTCCTGTAAGGCAAACATCTGCCTGCTGTACTATTGCTCTGGTCCCAAGTGAGTGACTTCTAACAGAGAGTCAAGAGTAGCCCTTGAGTGCCTCCAGGTGTAGCCCAACTCCCAACATCCCTGGAAAGTAAAATAAAATGGATAAAAAGAAGTGTAAACACCATTGCTGAGTGTGTGGGTATCACAGCTTGATGTGCAAGTCTTGGTTAGCACCACAATTGAAATGTGTGAGCCCTTCAATCAGATATGAGTGAGTAGCTCTTTGCAACAACATCACCAATGCTGATGAAAGAATGGGGGAGAGAAATCACATATTTATTTGATTTGGGGGCCATATTCAGCCGTCCTTAGGGCTGACTCCTGACTCTGCACTAAGGGACCACTTCTGGCAGTGTTTAGGGGAATCATATGAGATTCCCGGGATCAAACCTGGGTCAGCTGCATGTAAGGTAAGCACTTTACCTGCTGTAGTATCTCTGTGAGTCTAAATCATAATATTTAAAGAAATTAGTTTGGTATATATAATCTCACACATGCCACATGATATAGGTAAATAATGAAATAATAATAAATATTATTATAATAACAAATATTTATTATATGTAAGTCTATATATCATATACATTATATTTTAGAGCCTATAAAATTTGTCTAAGAGTCTTGACCAACAGAGGTTATAAATTCATTTAAGGGTAATCTCCTGAGCACATACTCATAATTAAAATTGTGCTTTGATGTGAAAGTGACATTGCTCAGTGAGAAGTTACTCAAATTGATTTCGTGACCACATTTAAGTAATTCAGAGACTTATACTAAAGGGACTATTTTAGTGTCCCAAATGTTCCATCTGCATGATAGACCTATATACTGGGAGACATTTGGATAGTTAAATGTTCCAATTCTCATCTGATTTATTTGGCATAATGTAGATAGTGCCTCAGAATATATATCTTCCAGGATCAGACGGATAGAGTTCTCTATAATGGACAAATCCAAAGAGTCCACTTACTCTTGAGAGATATACATGTAATTCTGTTAGTTGTTTGGTATTTGAATCTCCCCTTAAAGAACTTCCAGAGCTAGAATTCTTTCATTTCATGGGCTAACGAACTGATATTGTGGGGTGGTCCTATATATATATGTATATCATATGAAATTCCATAAGCCGTTTGTATCTTTACATGAACAGAATGAATCCTAATGCAAATTGAAATATATAACATACTTGACAGTCTGTTGTTAGTACCTGGTGTCCTTAATCATTGTGCTTACTTTTGTCATAAACTGTCTAAGCCTATCGGTATTTTTGTTTTCAGGTGCGGGGGGGTTCCTCCAAAGGGAAAAGGACTATCTGCACTACCAAAGATAGTTAGCTCCATGGACCAGGCAGTTCACTTTTGGAGCCCACAGATGGGGAGCAGCTTGGTTCCTGCAGTGTTGGAAAGTAAAATCATTCCAGTGTTCCTCGGGTCCGCTGGCCCCAGGGCCTTATCTGACAGTGCTTTACGGGGAAGCATGGTTCTGGGATTGAATTTGATTTTCCCCTTACTGCTGGGGTCTCTCTTCCTGGCCTGGCACATTGGTCTTAAGATTCTAAAATCTCAATCTAATTTCAGGAAACATAGAGTTTTAAATACACCTTTATTTTGAGATAAACTGTTTCTAGATGAACTATGACTGCAACTGATTTGAACTAGATAATTGCTATATTTGTGATAGAATTTTTAGATTTCCATAGAAAGCATCAAAGCTATTTTTCCTCAATGAGATGTCATAAACTTTTATTTTATGCCTGAAAATAGCAAGTTTCATGCAAACTTTTGAATTCATGTCTCACCAGATGACTAAAACTGAGACTGTAATACCATTATCTAATTAATTCCTAGTTACTAAGTGCAGAAGCAAGTATAAATGACAGAATATTGAAATGAAAATTACTTAATTCTTTAAGTGATATAGAGAAGTACATGTAAAATTAATGTGCATGCATTTCAGTTACCAAACATGATTTTATTCATTGAATAAATATTTATGAAGTACATACTGTGCTAACAGTTTAGGCTCTGGGAATTTTACAAGTCTGAATAAAAGCCAGACTATAGCTATCAGGAACTTATAGATGAATAGAAAATATTGTTACCTAAAAATCTAAAAAAACACTCTCTTGAAGAAATTACATCTAATTCTTAAATTCTACTACACAACTTAAAGTAATGCTCTCCATTCCTATTATAATGCCAACTCAACTTATTAATTTAATCTTTAAAATATTTAATACAACAGACTAATATAGCTTAAATAGTAATGATAATAATGTATATACCAGTGCAACCACAACCAGCCTAATAAATGGTTTTATTCATATTCAAACTTTACAAGCCTAATCAAGTGAGTCATGTTTTGCTGATTTCTATTTTTTTATTACATTTTTTTTTGATTTTTGATTTTTGTTTTTGTTTTTTGAATTACAACTGCCCATTCTCAGGGCTTACTCCTGGCTCCGCATTCAGGAATATCTCTTGGCAGGACTTGGGTAATTATATAGGGTGTCAGGAATCAATTGTGGGTTGGTCTCATGCAAGGTAAGATCCCTACCTGCTGTAATATCTCTCCAGCATCTTAATGTTTTTCTATTTTTCATTTCTAATTTCTTTTTGTTCTTGTTTTGTTTGTTTGGGGGTCATACCTGTTGGTACTCAGGGCTTAGTCTTTGTTTTGCACTCAGGGATCACTCCTGGGGGTGCTTGAGGGGACCTGATGGAGTACCTGATTGACCTCTGGTTGGTAGCATGTGAGGTAAGCACCCTACTCTCTGTACTATTGCTCCAGTCCCTCTTGTTGATTTCTTACCATTATACAAATGGGTGAAGAAATTGAGTATAAATGGAGTTTCTTATTTATGTGCGTACTGAGAGAATGATTTGAAAATAATTGATGAAAGTAATGCTGATAAATAAGAAACAAATCTTTTTATCATCAAAATGATATAAATATCCTATCTCAGACATATTTATTTTTCATCCACAGATGAACTAATACCTGGCCCACAGCTTTTAAAAATCTGGGAATTTTCTAGTGTTCAACTATTGAAAGTGTCCTTTACTGTTGATGAAAGTAACTTTCCTCTGAAGTTTCAGTTACCTCAGTGATCCTGAGTTTGGAGCTGGTTGTCAAGGAAAGATGGAGAGTTCAACATTAAGTTTCACTCCCTGATAGCCTGAGAGGTGAGAGAGGTTATAGATTTAAAATAATAACTGAGTCAATCACACTCATCAAAAGAAGATTCCACTCAAATAAAAGATTCTCTCTATCATAAAGTCCAGGAGGAGGGGAGTTCAAGAATTTTTAGTTGAGATGGATATAAAAGAGGACAACAAAACTAAAGGACGTATAAGATCCAATATTTCCTTTGTACTTTTTCAGTACATCTCTTCCATATTGCTCTTAGTAATAAATTTGTGCTCTTGTTGTACCTCTAGACATGGGTGAACATGTGATGGTCCCTTGATGGTCACCAAATATAATAAAAGAGACAAAATATTACCTCTGTGTGGAAAAAAAGTAAAAAAGAGTACAAAACAAAAATTCCTTTTTAGAACTTAAATTGAGGGCTTAAGTTTGGAAGAAGCCAAACCAGAAAATATCCTAATTAGCTGCTTCTCAATTTCACTCCCTGAATAGGCCCAATTTAGATAAACATTGAATGGGCAAGCAATATTTTTAAATTTATTTTTTATTGAGTCACCATGAGATACACAGTTACAAAGTTGTTCATGTTTGGGTTTCAGTCATACAATATTCCAGCACCCATCCCTTCACCAGTGTACATTTCTCACCATCAGCGACCCCATTTTCCCTCCTGTCACCTCCCACCTCCAGCCTGCCTCTACAATACCTCAGGGACAAATTCATTTTAATTGTAAGGAGATTAAAAGTAAGAGATTAGAACTCAAAAGCTTTTTGATAAGGTATATCTTATACCGGTCTTTATAGTTACTGTAGTTAACCCTGTCCATCCTTGAAATTGTAACAGGTGGTTGGAAAGCTAATGGATAAAAAATCAGAATGTCAGCAGTCTGGGAGAAAAATAGTTTCTTTTTTTCTCAAGGCTAGCTGAGAAACCTTTGCTGATTCACTGTGCCAAATTTTACTAAAGATTTTCACTCTGTGGTGAAACATCCAACAGTGAGTTGCTAGACCTGACACACTCATGTTGATGGTCCTGGACTAAATGGGAATTTCCTTGTTTTACCTGTACTAAAAAAAAAACCTGATATTTTACTCCATTCTACCCCAATTATTAGCCTTTTAGAGGTTCTTTGTTGCTTTTTTTCTGTGTATATTAAGATCATGTACAAGGTAAGGGTGATCTAAGATATTTCATGTCAAATAGAACATAGGAAATCAGAACAAAAACACAGTAACATAACTCATTGGGAGAATATATTTGTACATCTTATATCTGACAAGAGGTTGATACCCAAAGTACAACAACGAACTACACATCACAGAAAAACAATTCTATAAAAATGTTCAAAGGCCAGAATAGACACATATCCACAAACACGGTCCACTGATATAGAGAAAAATGCTTAATTCCACTTAATGTTAGGAAAATGATAAAACCAAAATGAAATATAAGATCTTACCTATGAGAATGAGTAGCAAAATGCTCACATATAGCATAGCCCACATAGGAATTCTGTGGAAACAAAGGTACTTTTAATGGCAAAGTAAAGAGAGGCAACCTTTATTTTAAAAAGGTATGGAGAATCCCTAATAGCCTAAAAGTAGATACCTTGGGTGATAAATGAGAGGTCAGGACTTGATCCCAAGTACAGCTTTATGTCCTGTGCACTGACAAATGCTACCAAGAAAAACATTGCTGAGCCACAGTACCTCTCAGTTTGAGGAAATGCAGCATTTTCAATCGAGTGTTGAACCATGTGGTTTGGATGTACAGGTAGTTTCTAGGATCACCAGGTACTGCTTAGGAGCTCACTGACCTTAAACAACCCAAAAAAAACCCCTAAAGTTGGAAATGTATGATGTAGTAATACCATCCCTAATCATTCATATGGAGGATATAAAAATGCTACTCTGAAAAAAATATTTGCATCCCTAGTTTCATAGCAGCATTATTAAAAATCCCCCAAACCAGAAAGCTAACTAACCATTCATTAGAGATGACTAGATAAAAATGTTGTGTTATAGACAATCGTGAGAAGGTTACTCAGCTATTAAAAAATATGTGCTTTTTGGGAAACATGAATCAAACTTGAGGTGCTAACACACATGAAACATATAAGAAGGTAAAGACAGGTTTTTTAAAAAGGAAAGAATTGATGAATTCTTGAATTTTATGAATTGAATTGAATTTTGTGAATTGAATTGAATTCCTGAATGTATAAATTTTATACATATTGTAATGGTTACAGTAGAAAATGTATATCAGCAAAGTAGTAATAATTTTATGTAGCTACAAAAAACACCAATCATAGATATGTCACTCAATTAATTATTAGTTATAATTCTGACAGTCTGAGGCTTATTATCATTATCTGAAATGGTCATAGTCTGTAGAACCTGACACTATCTCCTGGTGGACAGTATGAGAATTCAGCTGAATTCTTGAACATCCTACTATATTTAGTACAATATAGTAAAATTTTTATTACAATAATAAAGTTAAATTACTTTTTATAGAAATTTTATCCAGAAGCTCTCATTTCACTTGATTGAAACAAAAATTGTGGGAAGGACATTCGGGCACCCAGCACAGCATCCGATAGCAATGCACTGGGACTGCGAACTGGGCTACAACTCTGTACTGCCAGGGGTGGATTTTCTTCCTCCCCACCCTGTCTTCCTGCACGGAAAGCGGCGGGCTGGCGGCACCCACGTGGCAGGTGCCATCTTCTATGACTCCAAACCCAGAGGTATTCGGTTTTTACTTTTGGGGCTCCCAGGAACTCATGGGAAGGGGGCGTAACCGGCACGCCCTCGGCCCAGATAAATCCGGAGCCGCTGAGCGCGAATCGGACCCTCTCGCCTAAAGACTTTGAATTCAGAGACTTCTGACAGCAATGCACTGGGACTGTGAGCTGGGCTATGTAATTTCCTGCAGAATTTTCCCTGGACTTTATACAGAAATCCAAAACCGCGCGGACTCTGCCGCGTCTGCGCGACTTAACATTTATAATTGTCAGCAATGTGAAATGGTTCCTTTTGAACAGGTCTGACTTGGGGGGGGTGGAACTCAAAATAATACCAGTAAGTTTTTGTTGAAATATTGAAGGTTATTAATGTAGCAGCCACCTCTCTGGACTGTGAACTAAGCAAAAGCCCCACGCTGGCCGACGCGGCGTGGCTTACACCATACTATGAGGCGCGGGAAGGGGGATGAGGGGGAAAAAGAAAAAAAAAAGGGAAAAGGAAAAAGGAAAAAAAAGAGAGAGAGAGTTATGTACTTGTAGCAGTGGGGCTACATATCTCTACATTTCCAGCAATGAAAAACTAATTATCAAATGTAGTAGATCTGTCTCTCTTGGGTGGAAACTCCAACAACTATAGTGAATTTTGTGTTGAATTATGGAATGTAATCATGGTAAAGAAAAAATGAAGTGAAATTCATTAGTTATACAGTAGGGGGTAGGGGATGGGGGTGGGGAGTATACTGGGGTTTTTGGTGGTGGAATATGGGCACTGGTGAAGGGATGGGTGTTTGAATATTGTATAACTGACAAATAAACCTGAGAACTTTGTAACTTTCCACATGGTGATTTAATAAAAAGTTAAAAAAATTGTGGGAAGGCCTTTGTATGAAAGAAGACATAAAGCTTAATTTACACACTTATATTCACATAAAAGGCATTGTGAATATTATCCCAAAACATCCCAATATTATTATATGGCACGTGAAAGTAAGTGTATGTGTTATTAAAAAATATTTGTAATATACATAACAATCCTTATAAATTACAGTTTTCAAGGCAGTTTTTATATGAATACACTTTATTATATTTTTGTACTTTATTATACTTTTGCTTTAGAACATAACAGTGAATATGTCAGATTACATTTTATCAAATGGCAAATGAAACAGGGAACATCAGTTTTCTTTGATTTCTTAATCCCATCTGTTTTTGGAGGATGCAATTTCTTGCTATGAAACTGTCCATGAGGGTACCAGCAATTCTTGGTAGTAAAAACATTTTGCTAAGTTGTTCTATCATGGGTCCATGCTCAAAATCTTTACTTTTTTACATAAAATGTTTTTTAGCTCTTGATTTTGTGTTTCTTCATTATTATGCAGAAGATATGGTCAAGGTATAGGCTTTGTGTGTTCTTACAGAATGTCCACAGCAGAGTGGTAGCATTCTATCATCCTCCCAGCAGATGTAAAAGCAAGCTCAGCGGTGCAATTATAGTCATCTGGAAGAGAAGAAAATGAAGACTTATGGTGACAAACACAATACAAAGCCATGTTTTGACTTGGATGTAAATGTTTCCAGATATTTCTGCTTGATGTTGCCCATTTTACTGCTGCTACTGCCATGGTGAATCCAAAAGCAATTTTTATCCCTTCAAAACTGTTCCTTGTAAACCGGTCATCTTGCCTCCATCTCAAGGAAGTTTTATGTTGTTTTTGTTTGTCGGTTTTTTTTACTAAAAACTACCCAATTTTAATTACAGAAATGTGAAAATTTTGAAGTTGTCTATAAAGAGACTTTTAAAGAGTATCTTATGGTATTATTATTATTATTATTATTACCAGTCATTACAATTAATTTCCTTTTTATTTTCTGACTTCTTTACAAAAGTTAATTTTCATGAGAGCACATACTTGTAATCTACTTTATTCACAGTTTTTAGATAAGTGCATTCATAACTGAGCTGTTTAACTGATATGTGCTGTAGATTCAGTAGGATTCAGGAGTCACTTTATTCTCACTCATCAAATACTAGGGCATCTTGAAAGCCGGGTAGCTAAGGAAGTCACTTAGAGATCTGAGGGACTGAAGCTAACAATTAAGGTTTCTTAGGCAAGGAGATGGAATGATTCTGCCAGAACAAGTAACCTGTGTAAAACTCTTTGAAAATATGCAGCAGTGGTGAAGAATTTCACATTAATGTGCCCGTGGCTCTTTATGGCACTGTGTTATAAAACAGATTTTAGAGGACATGCCAGGTTCAAATAAAAAAATACTAGAGATTTTTCTTTACAACTAGCTCTGATGTATTGTTTATGTACCTCTTTGGAGTGCATGGGAAAATCTCCCACCTCTCTGGCTTCTTCTTGGGTTGGATGCATAATAAAAACATCATTATATGGGTTACAAAGGGAAAAATCAGTTTAATTAGATACACATGACACAGCTACAGTGATTATGCAGATTCTTATTAGGGGCAAAGAGAAAGGTTTATTAATCCTGAATAAGAAGCCCACCACATTAGGAATGAAGAAGACATATACTTCACATATCAAAGAGGTGACTTTTTCTTTTTTTTTTGTTCAGTTACTTTATTCATCTCTGTTCATTGAGAGTGAGAAGATAAATTTCTCAGCAAGAGAGTATCATCTCTGATAGACCTAAATCTGGAAGATGCCCCCAGACATATTTTAGGTCATGAAAATTGGAGCACTTATTGCTTCTTAGATTGGTGAAAGGCCGAAAGCTTAGGTAGTGATAATTTTTCCTTTGTTTAAAGAACAATGAACTGAAGGAAGGACAAAAGCTTCTCTCTAGTCTCTGAGATTGTTGGACTACATTTCTAAGGGATTTTAAGAAATAACATTGGTTTTTCCTTTGTCTGCCCACAGGGACTGTAGGTTTATTGAGTTGCTCCCACCACAGTGCTTGTGAGGCATACCCAGTTGCATCAGGTACTCCTAATCCTCTGTGTTTCTTCCCCTACATGTTAATCACTTTCATCCCCAAATCAAACCCTGAAACTTGTAAAGTCAAATTCCTTTTTGTCTCTGGATTTTGTATATGTAAGTGATATACTGCTTTTCTCATTCCTTTGTGTCTTTTGCATAGTTTAAAAAGTATTGTCCTTTTTTGTATAGACACAGGAAGACAGTTAATGCTATGCGTTTATTACGTGGGAGTTAATTGACTCCAAATAATATTTACTCCTGGACATCCATCATATTACTTGACTTAAGCCTCAGTTTCACTTAGTCCCTAACACCTCCAAATTATCGGGACTCTCAATAGGGGATTGTCCTAGTGAAGTACAAGGATGGATCCAGGGCAAAGTGTAAGTTACCCCAGCATTGAAAAGGGACAGGCTAAGTGCAATAAGAAGTATAATAAGTTAAAAGCGTGGTCATGGAACAAACTTTGTCAGGACTTAAAAATAAATAACTATGCAGATGTCAGGAGAGATGAAATCATGAAATTTGCTTATAAATGGATAAACATGGGGAGTATCATGCTAAATGAAATGAGTCAAAAGTGAGGGACAGACATAGAGGGACTGCACTCATTTGTGGAGTGTAGAGTAGCATCACATGAGGCTGACACCCAAAGACAGTAGATACAAAGGCCAGGGGGCTTGCCCCATAGCTGGAAGAATGCCTCATGAGCATAGGAGAGAAGGCAGATGGAATAGAGAAGGGATCACTAAGAAAATGATGGCTGGAGGAACCAGTTGGGATGGGAGATGCATGTCGAAAGTAGATAATGGACCAAACATGATGACCTCTCAGTGTTTGATCATTGTGTGATTGTAACCCAAACATGAAAACTTGTAACTATCTCACGGTGATTCAATAAAATTAAAAAAAAAAAAAGAAATAACTGAGTAAGGACCCTGCTGGGGTTAGGAAAGACAACCTGGCCTGTCATCTTATTGCACTTAGCCTTCATGCTTTCTCTAAAACAAACTGTGAGACTTGAATAAATATTCATTAATTACCAACCAGCCTGGTGCCACACCCTGCTCCCTCTTCTGTTTGTCTGCTACCATCAACCGGCTAGCAGGGGGGTGGAGATGGTGATCTGGCCCTGAATGCAGCAAGTGTACTCTCAGGTCACCACAGGCAGCCAGTCACATCCAGGAACAGTGACATGGAATAATCATAGTTCTCAACTTAAAATAACTTGCATTTTTTTCCTTTAGGTTATTGTAACAGTTTCTTCTCCCAGCCCATAGCACCTCATTGACTTTAGTTCTACACTCCAGAGTGATATATTTTTTAAAAAATCTACTCTAGACATACTGCCAAAAAACTCACTTGACACTGATCTCACAATTTAAAGCAAACATTCAATTTAAATTTATTCCACTGTGAAATCACATTCACTTTAAAAGGTCTGAGTTCGGGGTCCTCTGGCCTTTGGGTTCTATATGGTCCCTGTAATCATGAGGTCTGGCCCTTGAACATGATGGGTAAGACAGCAATTTTTGCATGACTGCCTACAGTCAGCATGGCAACCAAATCGACACAATTAAATTCTAAAGGAATTGCTCAATTTGTTTGTGACTAGGGAGGTCTTGGTAACATCAAGGGTGTACAAGACTGAAATCATTGGATAGAAGATTATGGGAGAAATCTTCATCAATCTCTAGTGGAAAGGGAAAAAATATATTATTTTGCTAAATCAAGAGATTATGAGTTTTTGTTTAATATTATAATTAGTTCTATTGGTTCCTTCTTTTTCTAGTTCATTTAGTTGTAAGACAATTTATTTGAGGCTTTTCTTGTTCATTGATGTGGCTCTATATTACCCTGACCTTATCTTATAATATTGCCATTGCTGGATTTCCATACAGCGGTCATTTTCATTTATTTCTCTTTTATAGTTGAGTGAATTTTTCAGGGTAAAATGTACTTGGAAGCTTGTCTTGTTTGGTAGTGTAAAAATGTTTTTCACTCACTTTAGCTTGCAGGATTTCTATTGAGAAGACTATTGGCATATTGATGTAGAGAAGAGGATGCACAAATGATCAGTAATGTGCCTCTTTTAATCCTTATTTTATAAGTAATCTTTAGAATTTAGGTTATCTTGATTTTAGATTGCCCATACTTCAAATTCTACTCTTTTGTTATTGTTTTGGAGTCACATCCTGTGGTGCTCAGGAGCTATTCCTAGCTCTGTGATCAGAAGGGATCTTTGGCCTTGCACAGGGAGCCATATGAGGTACCAAGGATTCAAAACAGTGACAGAAGGATGTTTGGCAAGTGACTTAATCCTTGGCCTACCTCTCTGATCTTACTTCCTACAGTTTTCTTTGAAATAATTTTACTCTTTATTGCAAACTTTTCCTTAAAAAAAAAAAAAGAATGGATAGAATTAAATGTAAGTTTTTTGTTTTAGAGGCTACCCCCAGCAGGGTTTACTTCAGGATCTGCTCTCAGGGATCACTCCTAGCAGTGCTTGAGGGATCATATGGGATGGCAGGGATAGAACCTGAGTATGCTGTGTGCAAGGAAAATGCCCTACCTACTATACTATTACACTGGCCCCTCATGGTAAATTTTTGAAATGATTATTTATTGCTTTTATGGGATAAGGCTTGATGCCACGAAATTATGTAATGAGTTACTTTGGAAGACATTAGTTTTTACTTTAAACATTAGTGACCTTAAGCTTGTCATTGGATGGATCTATCAGTCACATGGAATCAATGACTATCTGCATCTGACCTTGATCCTCTTTCTCTGTTTTTCTAGCTGGATGCCCTGTATTATCACTTCTTCTAATATGCATTCTAGCATTGCTGAAACACCATTTATTATTATCAGTAGTATAGTAATTTTATTATTATTTTGGTTTTGGGGTTGCACCCATCCACTCTCAGATTTCTCCTGACTTTTTGTTCAGGGAGCACTCCTTGTGAAATTCAGGGGACATTTATAGTATTAAATGGAACCCAGGTTAGCCTTACTCATGGTACTATCTCCCCAACTGGTCATTCTTTATTATTTTGCTATTCAACATTTCATTTCAGTTTTTTCAAATATTAAACAAGCAAATTAAATTATCATTATTAAAATTAGTGCCATAACAGTAAGTTTTACTAATGTTTATGTATTTTCAGCATCATTGTACCTCATTGTTGATTTGATTTGGTTAAAGTATTCCTTAAGAAGGCTGTTCTGGGGCTGGAGTGATAGCACAGTGGGTAGGGCGTTTGCCTTGCACGTGGCTGACCAGGGTTCGATTTTCAGCATCCCATATGGTCCCCTGAGCATGGCCAGGGATAATTCCTGCAGAGCCAGGAGTGACCCCTGAGCATCGTTGGGTGTGACCCAAAAAGCAAAAAAAAAAAAAAAAGAAGGCTGTTCTATTGACATATTAAAATATGGTGCATTCTCAATTGTCCTTATCAGACCAGTTAGATGATCTAAAATAGTAGAAAATTACAATATATGTAATACTTAACATTTAAAATGTATTTTCACTAACTTATTGATTTGAATAATACAATAATTGGTTTAAAATTACATAAGACTTTTATTGACTATTTAAGACCATATTCAAAATTATCATGTATTCAAAAGTGTTTCTTACTTTAACAAATTGCATACTGTTGAGGAGAGGTTTCAAATGCAAATGCACTTTAAAATTGGGAGAAATTTAATTTTAATACTCAATGTTGAGCAAAATTTTATACGTGGACACAATTTGGATATTTCTGCAGTCATTTTATTTATAAATATTTGACCTATGTTCTAGATATTTCTATGATGCTCTTTAAAAAAACTTTGAACTCAATGTTTTCATCATGTAATTGTGGGATCATTATCGGATGTGTGACTCTACATCTAGCAGTAAGTCCTCAAGTTAGATTTTATAACTTCTAATTTACATATGACTAGATGTGTCTATGTATCAAACTCTAGAGTTGTCTAGAATACAGAACCATTGACTATTGCTCATATTTTTTTAGTGCTCAAATTTTTTATCACATGACCTGCATTACTTTACAAGACTTTTAACTTTTATATCTTTACTCAGTCAACTATAGAGTTCTAGAAGGAAGAGAATCTAATAGATATTTGAAGACGAATGGTACTTATTGATAGACATTTTTTATTGATGTGCATAAGAAGTTGAAATATACTGAGTGATAAGACTAACTAAAGACACAACTATCATTTCCTCAACAAAAATTGAAATCATAGTAATTTCATCAAATCAGTATCTGATAACATTTTCTTTATTAGTTAATAGTTTATAATTATGAGACCTTATCTCACTCTATGTAAATAAATTTAATGTGTAGCACTGTTTATATACATGATATACTTATGATATATCTAAAACAATCATAGTTTTTCTTGTTATTGTAAAATTATTATATTTTGTTTCCAGTCCTTTTAAAAATAAATTTTACCTCAGTTTCAGAAAGAGATGTAGCTTCAGTGTATATTAATCTAAGAGGCACTATGACAGCTTATAAATATTAATTCAATCTGAACTTGTAAGTTTTTCGTTTATTGTGATTTTTAAACTGCTTGTGACTTATAAATTATATATTCACATAGTCTTGCTGAGGAATATTTTTAAAGTTTTAAAAGTAAAATATGCTTTCTAGGGTGAATTTGTTTTGAGAAAATAAATACAACAGAATTACTATCCTTGGATTTTTGAAACATATTGACTCATCTATATGATTATTCATCATGACTTCAAGGGATAAAAATAAAACAAATCACTTATGATTTCTTAGAACAAAAAGTAAGCAAGCAACAACAAAGAACTGAATGAGCATACAAGGTCACTATACTGAGAAGTAATTTTTTTACATGTTAGAACTAGAACAAGATTCTTTGTGTAACCAATCATTAAATTCCATAGAGATGAAGAGTGACAACTAGAATTATCTACGTGTCAGGATAAGTGTCAAAGAATAGAAAAAAAATGGAAGGTGGTATTAAAGTTATTTTTTGCCAAAATATAAAATTTACATTTGTACTTCTTAGATTAAAATGCATTTCTAATATCTGGGTTATTTGTGCAACCGTACATTTTTGTGATACATTTATATTTTTTTAACCAATAGTTATAGATGCATTGTATGATTTAGAAGTATTTAATGTACTCTATGCTTTCAGGAGTAGATTAAAAATTTGGAAAAATTAAAGAAATATTAATTTATATATGTATAAACTTATCAGACTGTAGTGATAGCATAATGGGTATGACATTTGCCTTACACGTATGCCTTGCACGCAACCAACCTGGGTTCGATTCCTCCTTCTCTCTTGGATAGCCCAACAAGCTACCGAGAGTATCCCTCCCACATGGCAGAGCCTGGCAAGCTACCTGTGGTGTATTCGATATGCCAAACACAGTAATAACAAGTCTCATAATGGAGATCTTACTGGTGCCCGCTCGAATAAATTGATGAACAATGGGATGACAGTGCTACAGTGCTATAGACTGTTATCAGAACTAAGGACAGTGATTAACTGGCAATTTAGAAATATCTGAAAATTACAAACTATCAGGAAAAAATGGAGCACAAGTGAAGCCAGAGAGCAAGAAGCAGTTAATAAAGCATACATTCTGAGTGTAATTGTTTTTGATGAAATACAGTCTGCACATGAAACTTCAAATTGTAAAACTTATTAGACAAAAATGATGGTTAATTTCAGAGAAAAAGTATTTTTCTACTCATGAATTTCTACTTATTGACCTCAGTTATGAGTTTCTCTGGGAACTAAAATGAGGTAGGAGTTATTAAGAATTCAGAATTTTGTTGGAGGAACTAGAAATCAGTTAAGAAGACTATCAAAAAATTTAAAATGTCTTTAAAGTGAAGCAATATCCAATAGGCCAATAGTAGAGTAAGAAGTTAGTAGTTTTGAAACTTCAACTATTCAGTGGAATCATTTGGGTGATTAAAACCAGCTACTGAAGTAAAATTTAATTTTTCCTCCTCATTTTCACTCATTATCTACATAAAACATTTCTCTCTTGCCTTTCCTTTTAAAAATCATTGGTGTGCATATATTTTTTCCTTCTACTATGGGACATAGAGAACAGTAGTAACAGTTATGTTTTAATAATTTCCATCTAAGTAGTGTTACACCCATATTTCTAGATTTAAAAGTATGCTGTACACTTTATATAATCTTCTAGCAACTGAAGTTGACATTTCTTATGTCAATGATGTTAGATAGGAAATGATAAATTAGAAAACATATATACATTAAAATTTAATTGGTGGCATTTGTTATTGCTGTAAGTTTAAAGTAGATACAGATGAAACTGATATTTGTGAATGAAATGAGACTACACATAATTATTGAAGAAACATGCTTAATGGAAATACCGCTGTTGATCTTTTATCTTATCTTCAATTATTTCAACATGCAACACTCTGATAAAACATATTAACTTATACTTAAAGGTGTTGCTGACATTTGAACTATCAAGTAAATATTTTCTTTTGGAAATTATAATTTTATTTAGCAGTATAAATAAAATAATTTACAAGAGCATATTTTCTGTTTGCATTGATTTGCATGAATAAGTGTAACATTGTTGATGCAAAACAAATGAAGGCAAGAACAAAGAAAACTAAATTAATATGCATTTAATTTTCTTTTCAAAATTTTAAATTATGCACATCTGTAGATGTCAAAGAAACACAATTAAGTAATTAATCATTGCCTAAGCAGACAAAAAGTTATGGAGACATTCACAAGCATTATGCTATTCTAATTTTTATTTATGTATATTTCTTTTATCAAAATAGCATAATTGAATAACTTAGATATTTTTAAGTAATCACAGAATCAATAAAAGGCTAGAAATATTCTAGATTAGAAGTTAATCAGAATATGGTCCGATTCCAAATTTCTAAAATCTAGTGAAATTTAATCTCCAGGAATCCTTTGGAAAATAAAGATGTCCAGGTTGTCTCCTTGGAGATTTTGATTCAGTAAAAGGTGAAAGTTAAATATTCTTTTTCACCCTTAGTGCGGGAGTGAATTTCCCTCCCTGCACCGAGCAGATCCTCCATTTTCCAGTAGCTAGGCAGTAAACCCACAAACTGCCCCAGGTGCCGTGTAGTCCCATCAACGGCCAAGATCTAGAGACTATAAAACAAAGCTCCTGGACCTCTTATTGTCTAGTTCTCCCTATTGGAGAATCCAGCAAGCTACCGAGAGTATCCTGCCCGCACAGCAGAGCCTGGCAAGTTCCCTGTAGCGTGTTTGAGATGCCAAAAGCAGTAACAATGATGGTTCTCATTCCCTTGACCCTGAAAGAGCCTCCAATGCAGCACCATTGGGAAGAATGAGTAAAGAGAGGCTGCTCTCTTTATTTTTCGGGGGTTAGGGAGATAGGGGGGTGCAGGGCGGGGTTCTGATTATCCCACAGCCATGGTGCCTAGGCTGTGTTTCCTGGGGATCAAATCCAAATCAGCAGAGTGTGAGAAAAAAATGCCTTAACCCATATTCTATCTTTTCAGACCCTTTTATGAGATTTTATTGCATAGTTTATTTCCAATAATCTTTTTTTTAAAAAAATTTCTTTCGTTTTAGCCACACTCAGTGATGCTCGGGGTTTATGTCCGGATCTGCACTGAAGAATTATTCTTGTCAGTGCTCAGGGGGCCATATGGTATACCAGAGATTGAATCAAGGTTGGTCATGTGCAACACAATCATCCTATTCACTGTACTATTGTCCAACCCCACAATAATTGTCTCTTACCCCTTATTTATCCCATTTCTCCCAATACCAAAAATTTTCTATGTAAACAATTCTTTAATTGAGCTCTATTGCCATATACTCAATGGTCTATATTCACTCTAGGGTTTTAATTGATGCTGTGATTAAATTTTAGTGACAGTGAAGGTGCTCAAAACAGAATACTCTCAGATTCTCAAGTCTTGTCTCAAGGTATGCACTCTGGTATGCAGATTTTAAGTTAAAATCAACACAGGTTAATGAACAGCTCTTATATCTCCTTTAAGACACTAAGAAGTTAGTACAGCTTCATTTCCTTACCTAGAAGAATGCCTAGGGGATATTATCCAGTATTATTTTGTAAATATCTCTTCTGTCTAGGAGAAACCCATGTTTAATTTTAGAGTAAGTATGAAGTTATCCCCTTCTCATTGGTTCAGTCTCTCTGCATTCTTCTTGTGGTCCCAGACTCTTAATCACTTCTCCCTGGTTCATATTATGATCTATATTATCACTGTAGATTTCCTGAGTGCATCATTTAAGTTGATATTTTTTCAGAAAACCTGTATGATGCCGTTTTAACTACCTTACCAGTTCAAAAATAACCCAGATGGCAGGCTTAACTTTTTCCTATACCACAAAATAAAGTTATTTTATGATTTCTTTTATATGAAGTATCAAAAAAAACCTCAAGCTCAGAGATATAGTGTAGGTTAGTGTTTTCCAAGACTCAATAAGAAAGGGAACATAGAAGGGGACTGCTAACAAGCATAGGATTTCTTTTGAAGATAAAGGAATGTTCTTGAACAGAGGCAATGGTTGACTAGCCTTGCATATTAAAATTGAGTAATATACTACACAAAGGAAAATTTTATAAGATATGCTTACACACATTTTAATTTTGAAAGTGAAGTAGAATAATTATTGGTCAAAACGAAGTTTATCAAAATAGCTTCTTCTGGATTATTTCAGTTTTTGCTAAAAGAACAGTCGTGTCTAGGTTCATCATACTTTATTATAGTCAATAGTAAGTGAAAAAATAGAAAAAAGAATAAGTTAATCTGCAATAATATATTTGAACATAAAAGTTGCAACTTGATTTTTTTTAAACAGAAGTGTCAGAAGAATTGAATCTTTACAGTTCTTACCCTAAAAATCACAATTCAGACTGAAAGACGGTGCAGCATTGAGGAAGTTCCACATTCATGCTTTGACCACTTGGTTTCCAGAAAACAAATTCATCCTCAAAGTTAAGTCACAATTGTAAAAGCAATTTCCATCAAGCTAATCTTATGTTAGTTATGTGGAAGCATTTTCTACATTGGCAATTTTCATTTTCTGGTTGCTGTCACAGATGACTCTATCTTGGATGCTGTTCCCTTTTCCTTTTAAAAATCATCCCTTTATACATCTCTTGTACTCAGAGTTTTAACGAATGTTTTTCAGAAAGAAACCATATTAAAACCCTTGAGAAACATCAAGAGGCATCTCATAATATCTCTGTGTATCTTATCATTAATTATCGAGGGATTTTATCATCTCACAGTGTCTTTGTTTGTCTTATCATTAATCATTCAGAGATTTTATTAAGAATTTTATTAAAGGAGCTTGAATGAAACTTTAACAGAAATAATGCCCAAAGTTGTGAATTCTAGGATTCCCATGCATCTATCCACTCTGCAGATACATTTTTAATTATTATATTGAAGCCTTGAGTCTCTTGCCCCCTTGCCTGGCTGTCTTTACTGGGGCCCCTTGAAGGGGGTGGGTTGAGTCCCTTCCTTCCCCTCCTGGCAGCTGAAGACCTCCAGAACTCAACCACAGCCATGCTCACGGCCACTCTCCACACATTCAGACAAGCGTCTCACTCATGAAGGTACCAGCAGAGGAATCCAGATGTGCAGGACCTGTGGCCAAGATCTCCAAGGCTGCTCGGACTGGGCCTCTTCCACCTAGATTCCAGTAGCTAGGCAGTCACACCCAAGAACTGCCCCCAGTGACGTGTAATCCCATCAATGGCCAACATCCAGAGACTATAAAACCAAGCTCCCAGAAGTGCGTGACCGCATTTGCAGCTGTGTGACATCTGATAGCCTAGTTCTTCCTCTTGGAGAACCTGGCAAGCTACCAAGAGTTTATTCCCGCATGGGAGAGCCTGGCAAGCTCCCCCTGGCATATTCATATACCAAATACAGTAACAATGATGGGTCTCATTCCCCTGACCCTGAAGAGCCTCTAATGCGGCACCATTGGGAAGGACGAGTATAGAGAGAGGCTACTAAAAATCTCAGGGCTAGGACGAATGGAGACGTTACTGGGCCCGCTTGAGCAAATTGTTGATCAACAGGATGACAGTGACAGTGATATTGAAGCCAATCACATTTTTTTTGGGGGGGAGGAAATATTTTTTTTTCTGTTTTGTTTTTTAGGCCATACCCTGAGGTGCTCAGGGTTTACTCCTGATTCTGTGCTCAGCAATCACTCCTGGTGGGCTCAGGTATCAAACATGGTGCTGAATCAAACTAACTTGGCCTTATGCAAAGTAATATAGTGGGGTAACTCAACTACCCACTATACTATTGTACTAGTCCTATACTTTAGTCCTAGGCATCAATCCTTTCAATTGAAAAAATTATTTTTTGCTTTTGGTATTAGTAATAGTTTTATTTTTGTTTTGGGATAACTCCAGGCAGTGTTCAGAGCTTACTCCTGTCTCTGTATTCTAGGATAACTCTTGCGGGGTTTAGTGGACCACTGGGGTGCCAGGGATTGAACCTGGGACAGCTTTATGGAAAGCAAGCACCCTACCCATTGTACTATTTTTCGGGCTGTTAGGTTTTTATTTTTAAAAGTGTATTTCACAATCACTTAAAAGACAAGAATTAAATTTAAATTTAATGTAGCTGAGAAGTAAGGGGTAGTTCTAAGTGCTAGGGAAACTAAAGGCCTGTAGCCTACTTGAGATTGTGGTCCATGTTTGGCCTAGATACCTCTGATCAGTGACATTAATTGCCAGTGTGACTGAGAAGACCACAAAATTTAATCTAAGACAGTCACTAGAGGTCTAGAATCCCCATCAAGTTCAGAGAATTCTATAAATAAAAAGGCCATCAATGGCTGACACATGTGCCACTGACAAAGTGTAAAGTTTACTGTTAGACTTTCTAGAAGTAACTCTTAATATTTCCACTTAATCTAGCAACCCCCTTTCCCAAAGGGAAACTCTAAAATTAGTGCATAGAGGTGACTGCCAAAGTTTATTCTAGTAAGTTTTGTCTCTGGTGACTTTGTAATGAGGGGAACAAGAGAAGTAACATGGAGAAAAGAGTGTCTCCACCTTTCTACTTGACCAACCTTGGCCACCCAAGAAATGCCTTGTTTGGGTTGGAACCAGTGAAGTCTATTACGAGTGCCTACAGTGCATAGCTATTCGTGTCCCACCAATTCGTAAGGCAGCCATCAAGCTGCATCTAAAGCCCACTAGTTCTGCAGTGTGTGGGAGATGACCCCAATCAGCTCTCAGGGAGCTAAGGACTGAAACTGGAGCAAGGAGTTGCTCATTGCAGAAATGGAAAGCTGGTTCTAATCTCTCCATAGGCGTTCTGAGTTCCCCTCCTTCACTTCTAGAAAATAATTTTAGGATTCGGTAAAGTAATCACACAAGATAGAGTTTATTGTAAGAAATTCACTTTGAAAGATGTGAGGTGGGAGAATAATAGAATATGGGCTTCTGACTGGAGAACTCTGTTCAGGAGAGAGTGGGGCCGGAAAGAGCAAACCTCAAATGACTTTTGGGAGGGGATTATTTTTGATTCCTCCTAATAGGCTTGAGTACTCAGAATACAAAAACATTAGTCTGGGCATTGTCAGAGGGAACAACTTTCATGGTTGATGGCATTTCATAGCCTCCTCAGGACTTTTTGATTCACTTTTTCTGAGAGTTCCAGTCCTCTCCAGGTAGAACTTCTGATTTTTGCATCTGGGTGTTGATTCAGTTTCTTCACTTCCAAAGAATTCAGAATTTGCATCTCAAAGATTATGGTCGTCATGACTTTAGGCTACATCAGGCCTGGGCAATTTCTTCTAATTTTTATTTCCCAAAAGCTTATTACCAGGTCCCTATCTGCCTTCAGCTGTCTGCTTTAAATTATATCTCTGGAAAATCCAGATGGAACTAGGCTTATTGATGGAAGTAGCCTCGTTCATGAAGGGACTAGAAAAGCTGCAGATGCTGTTGTGAATCTGACCAAAATAGTGGGTGTGAAAGCCTGGCTGGGGGACTTCAGCTAAAAAGGGCAGAATTAATTATTCTAATTAGTTACAGTATTCTATGCTGATTCTAAATTTGTTTTACGTGTTCATGCAGTATGTCTTACACATTCATGCAATATGGAAAGGCAGGGGAATGTCTAACAGGTAAAAATAATCCCATAAAGTCATGGCATGGAAAATTTAAGGCTATTGAAGCAGTGCAGGGACCCAAAGAAATATCAGTTTCACCCTGAAGGGGCTGTCAAAAGGGAGATGCTGAGATAATGAAGGGAAATAGTCAAGTGGACATCATATCTAAGAAGACTGCCCTTAATTATTGTTCAATTATGGGACTTAGAGAACAAAAGATTATACTATGACCATTATTTTCTTGTTTCCTTAAACATGCTAGCCTCATATGAGGGAAAGATTTTGTTTTCCAGGGTCTAATGTTTTTATAAGTTAGTTTTCTAATCTATCTGATTTCTCTTTTAGACTGAGGACTCTGAAACACAGTAAGTGATTGCTTGGGCCTCATTAATACTAAATTGGAATGAGATTTCACCCCATTACATAGGTGGATTCTGCACCCTTTGTCAGCATGAAGAAGTTATAGAAGACAGACCTTTACCCATGTACTCCATAAATATTTAAGAGGTTAAAATCTTAGATGGCAGGGGAAATGTAGGCATATAAGTGGGTCTTGGCAATGAATTTGGGGAAAATAAAATCTAAGAAGAAATTGCTCAGCTCTGGAGTAACCCAAAGGCATGAAGACTTTTATTTAAATAAAATGGATAAGTAAAGGTCCCAATAGTGATCAATAAAATTAGATACTTGCATTACTTGGGGAAAATTCTTTATAGAAAAATTTACTCACCTCATAATTCAGATTTTTGGTCATTTATACTCATTGACTCATTTATCTTTTTTCAAAGAGTCATTGTAAGCTCTATTCAACAATGAAATGTAGCATTAACATGCTTCCTCTTGTTGCAAACTAAGATTTTGATTTTACTATTTAACTGAAAGTTATCCTGTTTGTTTTCTTCTCATGTAATAAATATAAATTCTGCTTCTATGCTTTTTCTTTTTTTGCTCTTTTCTTTTTTTTTCTTAGCAATGGTATGATAAATTAATATTTACTGCCTAACATTGTCTTGCTATCTTATCAGCATTAGCCATAGATTCTTTTTTCCTCTCATCATGATAAGAAATGTGTTGCTTGATAAGAAAATATATCCTAGACAGGCAGTTTGAGAAATTATGTTTTCTAGTTGGTATTCACTCTAGGCAATGCTTCCAAGGAAAGAAAATTTGTCTTCTGTTGGCAAATTGTTATTCTTCTCATTACCTTGCTCACATTATAATGTCTTCATCTTGGCAATGCATGATTTCTATGCACAATATGTCTTGATGTGTCTCTGCTGATATTAGTAACAAGATACTGCTTATGACTTGGCAAAGGTTGGGTCCACACAGATAGGAAAAAATTTTCGTGAAATGAATGAGAAATTAACAAAAATACTAGCTCTTTTAGATAAGTTTGTCGTTAATCTATATATAGAATCTTTTTTAGTTCGTACTTCTTAAGCAAAAACTAGTGTAAAATATATGGAAAATCTGTCACTGTCTCTGTCATCCCATTGCTCATCAATTTGCTCAAGTGGGCACCAGTAATGTTTCCATTGTGAGACTTGTTGTTACTGTTTTTGAAATATTGAATATGCCAACCGATAGCTTGCCAAGCTCTGCCATGTGAGTGAGATACTTTCCATAGCTTTCCGGGGTCTCTGAGAGGGGTGGAGGAATCGAACTGGGGTTGGCCTCGTGCAAGGCAAATGCCCTATCTGCTGAGCTATCACTCCAGCCCACACGGAAAATATTTAATGAAAATCTGACTTTAAGTTGTTTATAATTAAAAATCTAGTCATATCTTTTACACATAGAACTTCGGATTCTAGAGAAAAATGATTCTGCAGTAGTAGCACCGAAGAAGAGAAATTTCTTCCAAAGTAATCTTAAATATTCCTCTTGCTTCAAACATACATATATTTAGAATATCTCCCATATTGATATCAGCTTTCTGGAAGACCTCACAATTAATGTTTCTATCTAAGGTATGTTTAACTTTAGAAGACTTCTTCTGAGGTAAATTCTATATATGCTTGATTATTACTTTTTCTTTCACTTTCACAAAGAAGTAAACAGAAACATTGTGATCTGAAGGAACTCAGCTTTGTCTGATCCCAGAGGCAAGGCTTGTAATTATTCTTGAAAGGATACATAAACTCATAAAATGCCTCTCCAGCCCCAAAGAAAAGAAATTCTGCAATATGTCAATAAATTCTTTTTCCCCCCAACATTTGCTTTTTCCTAATTCATGTAGTGAATTACTTTTATATCTTTAAGGGCAAAAAGGTTAGTGAGTCAATTGTAAAATATTTCTCCCTGTAATATCTATCTGAACTTTATCTTCCATTATATTCTTGAGAATTATGTGCCTTCTATGCCACTTTGCAAATGCACATTATACAACAGAGGTATATTGTTTTTATTACTCAATTTTTAAGTAGATTCAGGCTTTTTATTCTATATTTTGTTGTTTGTTATACTTTTACTCCCCTCTCCCCACCCACTCCCAGTTTTTTTCTTGAAGTCACTGCTCTTTCGGTGAATATTATTAGCTACTCCGTTTACAATTATGACCATTTTATTCTAATTTTACACTAGGTCATACTAATAAGCAAACTGCTTATTCAACATATAGGAGTCTATGAGGAAAAATGTAAGTTTTTATTTCATCCTCACAAAACTTGAATGTTATGATATTTTGTGCAAGCCCTAAAAGATAATTTTAACCACTCCATGACTAAAAAATATTTTTACTTCTTAACTTTTATCTAAGGAAAGAGCAGAGTGAAATTTTGATGCATTGGTGAATAAAATAGATAAAACTTCAATATTTAGAGTTGAGGTAGTTTCCAGATTTTCAGAAATTATAATAATGGTTGAAAGGAAAACCATATCATTATATTAACACTTATCTGGGAGGAAATAATTCTATTTATATAAATTTACATGAAACTATTTAAATGGTTAGGTTATTATACATGAACAATATTTGGAGAACAGTTTTTCCTTTTTCTATATTTTTCTCAGAAGGAGGTATTACCTGACTACAAAAACATGAAAGAGAGAGAAGCAGGGGAGAATTTTCGGGTGATAAGGAAGCTCAAATCTTAATTATTTTTCAGAAGTCTCCATAAATTTAATGTAGGTTTTCTCAATCATGGACATTATCGCCATTTTAAAATATTCATTCTTAACTGTGTAATAACATTTATGTGCTATAAAATGTTTAGCAGTATCTCTGTTTTTTAAGCATAGAATCCAATAGCAACTCAAATTGTCTCCAGATATGATGAATTGCATCACCCCAGTTGAGGACTATTTATTATTTAATTTATTTTTAATGAATTAAAGTCCTCTTTTAATATTTTATGCCAGATATTTTTCAATAATAATTATAGTCATTTTGCACAATAGTTTAAATACCCCCATTGTTAATTTGTTACTAGATTGTCACTGACAATGTATATACTCATTAAAGATTACATCAAAAATTTCCTTAGGTTATTAAGCCCCACTTTGATATATCATTATGTGATATGAATCACTACTTCTCCCATCAGAAAAATAGACACATTAGGTAATTTTGAATAAAACAAAGAGAAAAGGAAAGCCCCAGTTTGTATATTGCCTCTCCTATCTTGGATCGTGTATTTGTATGTGTCTTGACAAAACAAAAGAACAAGGCTTGGAATCTGTAATCTGTGTCTATAACTTATAATAAATTAGCTTGGCTGGAAAAAGGTGGAGAGAGCAAGAGCAAGAGAGAGAGGAGAGAGAGAGAGAGAGAGAGCTTAAGAAAATGTGTAGTAGTGAGCACAGATCCTACTTCAATCTAAACTAGCTGTGAGAACATCCTCCTCCCATCTAATAGTGGCAGCCAATCATAAGAAAATGGAAAAAATACTTATTGCTCAGAGAATTCTCTAAGATGCTTCCAATTTAAAACTAAGGGCAGGCAGGGCAGGATACAAAACTAAGAACAGAAATCAACTGCATATTTACCACTTCAGTGCTACTATATGATATGAAGGAAAAACATCTCTTTGCTTACCCTCTGCACTCTCCAGGTTTTTTCATTAAATTGTCTAAAGTTCCACGAAGCATCACAGAAATTGAGATTCCTATTTTTGAGCAAAAGGAAGAATGTTGAGTGTACGGTAAATGAACAATGGTGCTTTAAAGAAAACTAAATTTAGCAGTCATGTTACAAAATGAAAGAAACTTGGATACAGAAAAAAATCGTTCTGAAGCTGACTCCTTTCTAGTTTAGTGTTTTATGTATGTGTAATACATAGAAGGCATTTTATTTTTTTCTGGTATTATTTATGTATTTTATTTATTTTTCATTTGTATTAGGGAACTGGAGCAGTAGCACAGCGGTTCAGCGTTCACCTCTCATGCGGCCAATCCAAGTACAAATGCTTTGCCCCTCTCAGAGAGCCCAGCAAACTACCGAGAGTATCCAGCCCGCACAGCAGAGCCTGGCAAGCTACCCGTGCATATTTGATATGCCAAAAACAATAAGTCTCTCAATGAGAGACATTACTGGTGCCTGCTTGAACAAATCGATGAGCAATGGAATGACAGTGACAGTGATTTGGGAACTGGAATTTGCGTTTTAAACATTATAGCATTATGTTTAAATAGGCTGGACAGGGGTGAGGGAAAAATAATAGCATTTTAACTGAAATTTAAAATGAGACAAGAATCACTTTTGTTATATATAATTCTTTATGGGAGAATGGGCCCATATGGGCCAACATAGAGAGACTTAAAAGCAAGTTCCCAGAAGAAAGAGATGCAGAGAGTCTCTTGCCCGCATGCCTGGCTGTCTTCCCCGGAGCCCCTTGGAGGGGATGGGCTCCAGCTTCCCTCCCCGCCCCAAACAGAGCTACTGGCGGCCAAAGACCACCAGAACCTAGAGACAGCCATGCTCAAGGCCCCTCTCCACACATTCGGACAAGCCTCACGCGTGAAGGTACCGGCAGAGGATCCCAGGTGTGTGTAATCCCATCAACGGCCAACATCCAGAGACTTAAAAGCAAGCTCCCAGATATCTTACAACCTACTTCTTCCTCTGGGAGAAACTAGCAAGCTACTGAGAGTTTCCTTCCCACATGGGACAGTCTCACAAGCTTCCCATGGTGTATTCATATGCTAAAGCCAGTAACAAGCTGGATCTCATTCCCCTGACCCTGAAAGAGACTCCAATATGGCATGGTTGGGAAGGCTGAGTGGAGAGAGGCTTCTAAGATCTCAGGGATATTCCACAGATGAGTGCAATCTTTCTATGTCTGTCCCTCTCTTTCTGGCTCATTTCACTTAGCATGATACTTTCCATGTTAATCCACTTATATGCAAAGTTCATGACTTCATCTTTTCTAACAGATGCATAGTATTCCATTGTATAGATGTTCCAAAGTTTCTTTGACCAGTCATCTGTTCTCGGGCACTTGGGTTTTTTCCAGATTCTGGCTATTGTAAACAATGCCGTGATGAACATATAAGTGCAGATGTCATTTCAACTCTACATTTTTGTTTGTCTGGTGGGGGATGGGATTGGGGGGTGGGAGGGATACTGGGTTCATTGGTGGTGGAGAATGGACACTGGTGGAGGGACGGGCTCTCAAACATTTCATGAGGGAAAAGCAAGCACGAAAATGTGTGAATCTGTAACTGTACCCTCACTGTGACTCACTAATTAAAAAATAAGTTAATTAAAAAAATAAAAGATTCCAGATATTAAAAATAAATAAATAAATAAATAAATAAAAATAAAATCTCAGGCATAGGATGAATGGAGAGGTTACTGAGTCTGCTCAAGAAATCAACAATCAATGGGATTTCATGATACGTGATCATGAATTCTTTATGATTACACAAATGAATTCAAACAAAATAATTAAAAAGAAAAAATTAAAGTGTGCAGCTGAAAATCAGATACAATATAATTTACAGAGGACTTGTATACATTTTTTGAGATTAAAAGACAAAATAAGTTATTTGATTAATTTACTTATTTTAATGAACTACCATGAGGTACACTTACAAACCCACAAACTTTCGTGCCTATGTTTCAGTCATACAATGTTAAGTACCCATCCCTCCACCAATGCCCACTCTCCACCAACAACACTCTCATCATCCCTCCCAACACCCCCACCCCTGCCTCTGTGGCAGGCATATTCTCTTTTACTCTCTCTCTCTCTCTCTCTCTCCTCCTGGGTGCCATGGCTTACAATACAGGTAATAAGTTGCCATCATGTTCGGTGTATAGTCTAATCTTAGCATGCATCTCCCATCCTGAGAGAGCCCTCCAAGCATCCTTTACTTGCCTAAGAACAGATGACTGGTTGGAGAAACTCGTACTTCTGTAAAATGGAATACTATGCAGCTGTTAGAAAAGATGAAGTCATGAAATTTGAATATGGGTGGATCGACATGGAGAGTATCATGCTCAGTGAAATGAGTCAGAGAAAGAGGGACAGACATAGAATAACTGTACTCATTTGTGGAATATAAAGTAACATAATGGGAGACTGACACCCAAGAATAGCAGAGAAAAGGACCAGGAGGAATGTTCCACGGCTTGGAAGTCGGCCTCACATGCTGGGGTAAGGGGTACTGAGATGAAGGAGAGACCACAAAGCACAGAAGGCATTTTAAAAGAGAGCTCCTCTTAAATAGAAAACTTTGAAAACTGTAAAACATATATGATAAAAATGCAGAATATTCCAGTTGCCGAAGGACATTAGTTTGAAATTTCAAATAAAAACTTCATTTTAGCATCTATAGAATAAAATTTTGTTGAGATGTTAGGTAAAAATAACTGCACAAATTCTGTTTGTATTACAGAGATTCTAACTTAAAACATAAAACACTAAAATATGTATCCATAGTAAAAATTTAAGAGAATCAATGGAGATATAATCTGTTTTTCAAATATCAAGCAACAAAATTATTATTTTTTATTGGATCATAATGAGATACACAGTTACAAAGTTGTTCATGATTGAGTTTCAGTTATGTAATGTTCCAATACCTGTCCTTTCACCAGTGTACATTTCCCATCACCAAGATCCCCAGTTTCTCTTTGGCACCCCCCACACACACACATCTGCCTCTGTAGCAGGTATTTCTCTCTCTCTCTTTCTCTCCCTCTCTCTCTCCCTCTCTCTCTTCCCTCCTTCTCTCTCTCATTCTTTCTCTCTCCATTTGTGCCTTATGATTTGCAATACAGATATTGAAAGGTTATCAGATATATCCTTTTATCTACTTTCAACACTCAGTTCCTGTTCAAAATGATCATTTTTCCCTTCTCAATCCTAACTGCCCTTTGCCCCACAGAAACTCTTGTGGAAAGCTTCTAACTATTGACTAGTCCTCTTGGCCTGTTTTCCCTGGCCTTCAATATTAGCTTCATATATAACATATATGAATATATTACATATATTATATTCCACATATAAACCTGTTCCTCTCCATCTGACTCATTTTACTCAGCATAATACTCTCCATGTCATCTATTTATAAGAAAATATCATGTATTAATTTTTCCTGATGGCTGCATGGTATTCCATTGAACCATAGATTATTCTTCTCTTTTTGGGGCACTGGGGCTGCTTTCAGATTCTGGCTATTGTGAATAGTACTGGAATGAACATAGAAGTGCAGATGATGTTTCTGCTGTGTGTTTTTGGGCATCCAGGGTGTATCCCCAGAAGTGGTATTTCTCAGTCAAATGGGAGCTCAATGATTAGTTTTGTGAGGAATGTCTAAATTATTTTTCCAAAAAGGCTGGACCAGTCAGCATTTCTGTCAATAATAAATGAGAGTCACTTTCTCCTAGTTTTCATATTAGCACTGGTTGCTCTTATTCTTTTAGATGTGTGCCACTCTCTGTGGTGTGAGATGATATTTAATTGTTGTTTTGATTTACATCTCTCTGATGATTAGTGATGTATAGCATTTTTTATGTGCCTTTGGCCATTTGAGTTTCTTTTTTGAGGAAGGTTTTGTTCATTTCCTCTCCCCATTTTTTTTTATGTGGATGCTTTTTTCCTTGTAAAGTTCTACCAGTGAATTATATAACTTTTATAGTAACCGTTTATCAGATGGGTATTGGTTAAACATATTTTTCCAATCTATGGCTGTCTTTATATCTTAGACACCATTTTCTTTTTTTAATGTAGAAGTATTACTATTTATTCGGCCATTGATTAAGATGATTGAACTGGGCATGAACTCCACATTACTTTTTTTTTTAAAAAAATTTAACTTTATATTTGTGAGATAAACCATTACAAAGCTGTCCATAATTTCAGTCATACAATGATCAGTTTCAATCACACAATGATCAAGCACCCATCCCTCCACCAGTGTACGTTTCCCATCACCAATGTCCCCTGTTTCCCCACCACCATTCCCCAACTGCCCACCCCCTACACCCAGCCTCCCTTTATGGGAGGTACTTTCCTTCTTGTTCTCTCTCTCCTTTTCCTTTTATGCATTCACCTGTATCACTTGTCATCCTGTTGATCTTTGATTTGTTCGAGCAGGCGCCAGTAACATCTCCATTCATCCCTGTGAAGAGCTAGTGTAGCCCAATGATATCTGCTCGCTCCAGGAACAGGAAGAGCCTCAAACCTTTCATTCAGGGTTTTGACAAAGAAGCCTGGCTGTAAAAAACAAAAGCTCTCCGATGGGCGTCTGCACTCGCAGGCTTCGGGCGGCTCTGTCTCACCACCCACGTTCAGCGCTCTGGAACCACTGTGTGTGCTGTCGGTCAAGGGCAGGCAACAGAAAGAACGAGGACCAAGCTGGTTGCTTCTTAGTTACCCTTTATTCAATCTTCCATCTTTCTCATCTCCCGCACTCCCAGCTCCATCCTCTCTCTGGATCTGCTCCAGCCTCTCTGGCTTCTCTAGTCTCTCCTCCTACTCTCTCCCACCTTGCCCTCTAGGCTACACCCAGCCAGGTAGCAAAATCAACATAAGAAAACCCTTCCTGAGGGCAGGGCATTCGGCTTCCTGACTCTTAAGGTTTTTTCTTTTCCTTAGTCCAAACACTTATTAACATCGTAATACTAGTTTTTTTTTTATTAGTTTATTTTTAATTAGAGAGTCATCGTGAGGGTACAGTTACAGATCCATACATCTTTGTGCTCATGTTTCCCCCATACAAAGTTCGATAACCCATCCTTTCACCAGTGCCCATTCTCCACCACCAGTAAACCCAACATCCCTCCCCCCCTCCCCAGTCCCGTCTCCCCCCACCCCACCCTGCCACTATGGCAGGGAATTCCCTTTTGTTCTCTCTCTCTGATTAGGTGTTGTGGTTTGCAATAAAGGTGTTGAGTGACCATTGTGTTCAGTCTCTAATACTAGTTATTTTTGTATGGACATAGCAAGAGATACATTGAGGCTTGCAAGGCATCTCTCCTGGCAACATCTTGCCACAGGCTCAGACTACAGCACTCAGGCCAGATTAATCACTCCTAACCCTAGCAGGGTCCAAATCTAGTTATCACTGTTTGGATCATGACATTTGTCCATGATCAAGCTCTTAATTTATAGTTAAGCATTAGGCACTTTGGCCAGGCCCATCTCGATGCCAGGGTAGCAGGGTAGCACACAACTCACCGCTTGCCCTGGGTCCGTCTCATCCCTCGTTGGGACCCTGCTTTTGGGGGTGCAGCCGAGGCTTAGTAAGGGCAGCTGAGAGAACAAATGTCTAGGAGGAAAATATCATGTCGAGTCAAATGACACCCAGGTAGCATTTGCTAATTCTTCCTGTGTCCATACAAAAAGGACATTGTTCTGAATAAACTATGCAAAGGACTCAAGGAGAAGAGAAAGACAATATTTACAAGTCAACAGAACACTAAGAAAGAAGTTACAAATAAACACAGAGGAATGGGAGCACTGTGATGGGAGTAACCCAATAAACCTAAACTACCCGAGGCTATGTAATCCTACACTCGGCCATCTCATAGGAGGGCAACCATGCAGTCTTTTGATGTCCGTGGAATCCAATCAGTAACAGCTCTAGTCCAGCAGTCGTATCTGAATCACATTACGTGTCCTCCGGCCCATCTGGTTTTTGATGCCTTGGCAAATGAGACAGCGTTCCTGATTCTTGACTGTTGATGGAGGTCGGAATTCCATATTCCTTCTCTCACTTGAGTGAAACTTCATGCATTATGGCTTATGTGAAACTATGCATTATGGTTTGCAATACAGGTGCTTAGAGGTCATGGTGTTTGTTCAGGGCATTTGGTATTTTTATCAGTACGGTAAAGCTGGAGTAGCTTTTCAATTGGGTGCCAGCTTTGGGGTGTGTATATGACTGCTGAGGCTTATGGAAGTTCAGGGAGGTGGGGGAAGTAGCCCATCCCGACCCCAAGAAAGCCTGGTAATTTCAGTCACAAAACCAGCATTCCAGAATTTTCAATAGATTATATCTTGGTTAGGTCTGTCCTGAGACAATGGAGTCAGGCCAGGGGTATGGAGGTGATTTTGGATTGTGGAAGCAAGCAGCTTTCGGGGGCTCTACTTGGGTGGGCACAAGCCAACCTGCCCCCCTCTGATTTAACCCAGCCTGTTCAGCTATGCGCAGATCTGAGATTAACTGTGGCTTTTGATCTTCGAGATTTATTTATGGGTCTCTGAATTCATTTCACTTGTATCATTTGTCATCCTGTTGCTCCTCGATTTGCTCCAGCAGGTGCCAGTAATGTCACAATTCGTCCCTGTCATGCTCTAGTGTGGCCCAATGGCATATGCTAGCTCCAGGAACACAAAGAACATCAAACCGTTTACTCAGGGTCTTAATGAAGAAGTCCGACTATCTTGGTGGGCGGCCATGTATTCTTTTGACATCCCATGGAATCTAGTCGGTAACAGCTCTAGTCCAGCGGTCTTCTCCAAATCTAATTATGTGTCTGGTTCATCTGATATCCTACACCTTGGCAAACAAGGCATCGTCCCTGAGTCTTATTTTGGTTTTTTTTTTTGGGGGGGGCGGTCACACCTGTCGATGGTCAGTGGTTACTCCTGGCTTTGCATTCAGGAATTACTCCTGGCAGTGCTCAGGGGACCATATGGGATGCTGGGAATCGAACCTGAGTCGGCTGCGTGCAAGGCAAACGCCCTACCCTCTGTGTTATCGCTCCAGCCCCTTGTCCCTGATTCTTGATCATTGAAATCAGTCTCTAAAATAAGACCAATAAATGAGCTTGTATAGCTGAGCTGGAGGTGGTTTGTGGGCATGGTTCCTATACACCTAACTTTTGACCATTTAATTTCTTGGTAAGCTTGGTCCCAAGTTGTTGGGGTCCGACCAAAGGCACAGTGGCAATTTTGGGGTGTCAGGAAGCCTGAAGGCACCATCAGGCTGCTGATGTACTTGCCCCTCAGGTATAGGTTGACCTGTTGGCAGCAGCATACCCCGACACCATTTCTTTTGAAGCGTAGAAGCTTAGTTTCATGTAGTGCAATTAGTTTTATCTTGCTTCCACTTGATTGGTTAGCGGTGTTCCATCTTTAAAGATGCCTTTAGCTTCAATGTCATGAAGAATTTTTGCTTACATTTTCTCACACATACCTTGTGTATTTAGGTATGATGTTGAGATTTTTAATCTATTTTGTTCTGACTTTGCACAGCATTAAAAAGAGAGCTAAATTCATTTTTCCATGAAGTTGCCCAGTTTTCCCAGACAAGTTGTTGAAGAGGCTTTACTTGCTCCATTTCATATTTCTTGCTCTTTTATCAAAGATTAACTGATCATATATTTGTGAGTATGTCAGGATATCCAATTCTATTCCATTGATCTATGGATCTGCCTTTATTCCAATACCATTCTGTTTTAATTACTGGAGGCTCTGTAGTAGTTTGAAGTTGGGGAAGGTGATGTCTCCCATCTTCTTTTCCCCATGGATTGTTTTGGCTATTTCTGAAGGTTTATTGTTGTATATAAATTTCAGAAGTGTTTGGTCTATTTCTTTGTAAAATGTCATGGGTATCCTCATAGAACTGCATTGAAACTATATAATACTTTGCGAACTATTGCCATTGACAATGACAATTCGCCAGTTTATGAGCAGGGGATGCATCTTCATTTTGCAGATCTGAGCAGAACATAATGTTGACCCTCAGGGACAAGAGAAATGTAATAAGGAATTAACGTGCTTTCTTTGCACCCAGTTAATTCTGATTTAATCACTGGCACCTCATATGGTATAGGGTTCACTGGGTTACTGTCAGGTACAATTCCCAAGCACAACTGCATGTGGACAAAATTCCCTCCTTGCAAATAAAGAACATGTTTTTTAAAATTAAGAAAAAACAAGAATAAACAAAAATATTGATCCCCCTTTGAATGAGAAAAAAATTTTCTTTTGCCTTAGTGCCTTTCTAAGTAGTATCAACTTTTCCCTGCCTCTGTACTTGAAACATATTATTTATATATGACTTTTTTCTGCTTAAAATCTATTGTTTTCTTTTCTTTCCTTTCTTCTTTCTCTCTCCTCTCTCTCTCTTTCTCTTTCTTTCCCCCCTGAGGGGTTCCACATGCATGCAGGAGTACTCAGGACTTACTTCTGGTTCTGTGCTCAGGGATTACTTCTGACTTGCTTGGGAGACTTAATGTGGTGCTGAGGGTTAGACCTTGTGTGCAAAGAAATCACTCTACGTGTTGTACTATCTTTTCAGCCCCAGTGTTATTTTATTTTTCAATCAGCTTGCTATTTCAGTGACTTTGCCCCATGATTTGTAACCAATGTTTAGAATCCTACTTTGTTTCATGAATTACTACAAAAGTTCATCTCACTGAATAATTTCTCTTTTGTGGAGTGTGTGCATATGTGAGTGAATGTGTGTGTGTCTGTATGTGTGTGTGTGTGTGTGTGTGTGTGTGTGTGTTGCTTTATTCTTGAACAGCATCTGCATTACTCAGGACGTACTCCTGCTCAGGGGTCACTTCTGTCAATGTCAAGAGACCATATGTGGTCCTGCAGATAGAACCCCAGTAAGGTGACCGCGAGGTATGTGACATACCTGCTGTACTATCTCTCTGGCCTATCTAAGTGAATTTTGACAGTTTGTATATTGTCTGTTTTCCCCCAAGTGCTTCTTTACAGTTGTTTAATTTCTTCATTTGTAATGGTGGCCATTTTGGGAAATTTTCCAGTCTTTGGTAGTTGATTCGTATTTGAGAATAAGTAGTAAAGAAACATTTGAAGGTTTCTGGTCATCGTTAACCTGGAGACAGACAAATGGTCTATGTTCCTTTTCTAAGGAGTGTTTACCCAAGTAATAAAAAAATTAAGTGGAGCTGGGTTTAAGTCACTTGCCTTGTAAGCATCAACCCTGGTTTAATCTCCAGCATTGCATATAGATCCCTTACCAGAAGTGACCTTTGAGCACAGAGCCAGGAATAAACCTTGAGCACCACTGAGTTTGGCTCCAAAATCCAAAAAACAAAACCAATAAATCAAAGCACTTAAGAGTAACTATTTTTTCTGGTGTGGTCTGAGTTCCTCGGGAAAGGACTTTTGATCTCACCTTTTGTGGCTAGAAAGATGGCTACTGTATTTGCAACAGTTCTTTACTTGTAATCCTTTATAAACTCTCCCTTTCCGTCCATGTCCAGTGCTTTCAGGTACAGATATTCTACCATTTTTTCCTCTGTGATTTTCATATACCTCTCAAAGATAGAATAAAAGCATTTTCTGGTTGGCTCTGGAGGGAAGATAAGGTGTTCTAAGGGACCCCTCTCCAAACGTTTATCTCTTGTTTTACTACAGATACTTGTGATGACTGGTGTTTCTAATTAGGTAGTGAGGATTTGCAGAGCAAATGACTGCTTCATACTGACATTTAATTCACTTTCTGTTCTCTGTGAATGCACTTAGAATACTTTAATATTTTGTTCTTTACATATTGTGCTTTACATGAAAGATAATTAGTATCTTTGAACATCATGTTTGTGGGTTCCCTTGGAGTCTTCCTTCTGAAGATTGTGAATTTGTTTGTATTGAAGCATGTAGAAATGTGCCTATGTATGTAAGTACTTAATGCACCTTTGAATTTAAGTTAATATAGCATAACTAAGCTAACAAAAAATTCTCAGTGATCTTCATTTGCGGACTCATCATTTCCTAAGATACCTTTAGAAACTGGCATTTTCCTTTCATTTGAATGATTGAAAGGAATATGTTATATGTTGACATTGTTTTTTCATCCCTGCTTTTCTTCCACTCCTTGTCAGTATTTTATACAAAAATATTTAATATACATGTGTTTGAATAAACTGCAAAAAGATGCAGTTATATAGACATAAATAAAGTAAATGAATATTTACAGTGAAATAAAGAGAAATATACTTTCCTAGTGGACCATCCAGAACTTGGTTATTATAAACTATGCAATATAATATTAATTATAGATATATATTATATTAAACACTAAGCATATATGATATATGGTGCTAAAATTATTACATAATATTGTCTTAATTACTATAGGAAGTACACCAATAATGTAGTTATCACTTCTGTCATTCAGTTAAGAATAGCAGTGAACTTACACATATCAGTGTGGTACAATGTCATACAGAGAGTAGAAGCAGAATTGCCATAAAATACAAGTAACATGATTTGAGTAAATGCACTCTTATCCACAGAGATGATTGCATTTCAATTAGAGAGTGATTAGAAAATTTGAGTCAACACTGAAGTAGGCTTAAGAATAGCAATATTCAGGACCAGAGAGTTAGTATAGTAGGCAGGATGCTTGCCTTGAAAGCAACCAACCTGGGGTCCATCTCTGGTACCCTAGATAATACTGAATCCCATCAGGAGTGATCCCTAGGTGAAGACTCAGTACTATGCTCTGAGCACTGTCAGCTGTGGCTCCAAAACCAAAAATTAAAAAAGGAATCAAATAAACAACCACAAAAAAACATATGGGCCAAGAATATAACACAAGGGGTTTTACACACCCAAGGCCCTAAGTTCCATCTTGGCACTGAAGAGGCATCACAAACAACACTGGTGTGTCCACACTTAGAACTGTCTCCCTAAGACCAAGCACCAAACAATTAAGCCTTCATTGCTAGACCAACCATCACCAAGAATAGTTATTAGATTCACAAATAAATAATACAGCATAAAATCCACATTTTTGACCTATCTTTGCCTTCGGTCTGCAGCTTTGTAATTTCAGCAGCTTTATAATTTCCTTTCCAATGAAACCTGGGCTTCAGTGTTAAGAAACTACTGGAATAGGGAAGAACACTTTTATCTGGACTTCTTTCCACAAGCCCTCTGTCTCAAACCAAGTAGTCATTCTACTTTATATTTCCACTCAGATCCTTTACCTAGCAAAACTTGTTTTTCCAGCTCATTGTTATTGTTTATAAATAAATAATTTTAAATATCACTTATGTGCTTTACTCAAATTACTGTTTTCTATTTAATTCTCATTAATATAATCAATAGCAAATATATGTAGACTATCTGTGTCCAATGGAATTAAAGATTCTGCATTGTATTTGTTAAAGAGTTGTCTATGTTTATTATAGGCCCAAGGTATCCATTAAATAGATATAAATCTAGGGGCCCATCAAGACAAATATTTATTTATAATCTGATATCCTCATAATTTTATTCCTTTGACGTTGAAATAGTTAATAGATCACTGGAAAGCATTTAATAAAAAAAATGTAAGTGGGCTTAGACAATTACAATGCAGATGACCCAAAAAAGAAAGTTTTAAACATATAAACATGGCAAGTTCCAAGTAATTTTATTTTCACATTGAAATAAATAAATTTAATGCATGAATGTATGAGAGAAGTAGTTATTCCCAGTAAATTTTACATTCCTGTTGTGTGTAAGTGATGCATGAGTCCACTGCATAGAGAAACAGAATACATGTCAACTTGAAGAGTACTTAACTTTACTTCAGCTATTTCCATTCTAAAAGCGCCTATTAAGTTAGGAGTCAATGGAATCATAAGTAGGAGAAAATAAATGCTAATCAAAGTGGTGAATTAATCACTTTCACATTCCTAGCAGCTAGCACAGGTCCTTATGCAATTTGGGTACTCAAGAAAAATGAGTCAAATGGATGAGAGGATTTAGCCTTATGTGGCTAAGATTACTTCTCCCCCTCTAAAGCACAGTTAAAAGATTTAATACAGTGAGGTGAGTATTAGAATTATTGCCATATATAACTATTATGCAAATTCATCTTTGCTCATAAAGTGCAGCCTTAGTTGTAAGCAGTCGTCAAACAGTACCTGTTTTTACCTTTTTTTCCTGGCTATATGAAAGGAATAGAAAAGATAGAAAAGGGTTTTGGGGCCATACACAATATGCTCAGGGCTATTATTAGTTCTGTAATCAGGAGTGACCCATGGGAATCACATACAAAGTCAGTAAATACAAAGTCAATCAATGCAAAGTCAGTGACTTACCTCCTGTACTATCTTTTCAAACCCAGACTTAACATTTAATATATCATTGGAAAATACTTATATACTTTATAATATTAAAAATTCACTATTAAATTATCTATTAATATATATTGTACTAAATGTAGTTATTTTGATTGTTTGATTTCTATTATTAAATTCATTTTTAAATAATAAGTTAATTTTTTAAGACGAGAAAAGGTATCTTAAGGAATACTATGATACCTCACACTCTAAGAGTCAGAGTTTGGCACACTACAGAAAAAGTAGACATTTAAATTAGTATTTTAATTGCTTTCAGTGTATTTAACATATATTACAATCAATAATTGTAAACAAGTGAGTAATTATAAAGTTCTTTATAAGCAGTCTGCATAGTTTAAGTAAGTAAAGGAAGGATTACACTAGGGGTCTCACATGAGTTCATCTCTGGTTTTTAGGATAGAAATGATACATTGTTGGGGCTGGAGTGATAGCACAGAGGGTAAGGTGTTTGCCTTGCACGAAGCCAACCCTGGTGTAATTCCCAGCATCCCATGTGGTACCCTGAGCATGGCTAGGAGTAATTCCTGAGTGCATGAGCCAAGAATAACTCCTGTGCATCGCTAGGTTTGACCCCAAAACCAAAAAAAAAAGAAATGATACATTGTATAATTACATAAGTTATCATTGTCAGTTTGCAAATGACAATGATAATTTATGTAATCTCATGTCACTGAGTTATGCTGATGATGTAGGAGATAGTATAAGTAAACAAGCTTTAGAAATTTATATGCATACACACATATACGTATTTATAAAAACAAGGCTGTGTCTTCATAAGACATGTTTCTGCAAAGTTAGAACAGATATATTGAGTAGTAATTGTAAGAAAACCTGTTTAACAATACTAGGTGTTTTATTTTTATATATAATTTAATTAATTTATTTATTAATTAGTGAGTCACTGTGAGGGGACAGCTACAGCTTTACACATTTTCGTGTTTGTGTTTCCCTCATACAATGTTCTAGAGCCCATCCCTCCACCAGTGTCCATTTTCCACCACCAATGAACCCAGTATCCCTCTCACCCCCAATCCCATCCCCCCCACCCCAACCCGCCTCTGTGACAGGGAATTCCAATTAGTTCTCTCTCTCTCCTTTTGGGTGTTGTGGTTTGCAATAGGGGTATTGAGTGGCCATCATGTTCAGTCTCTAGTCTACTTTCAGCACGCATCTCCCTTCCCGTGCTCGATCTACAATCACATTTTACTTGGTGTTCCCTTCTCTATCTGGGATGCTTTTCCCCCAGCATGTGAGGCCAGCTTCCAAGCTATGGAGCCAACCTTCTGGTATTGTATACTATTATTCTTGGGTGTTAGTCTCCTATTCTGTTATTTTATATTCCACAGATGAGTGCAATCTTTCTATGTCTGTCCCTCTCTTTCTGGCTCATTTCACTTAGCATGATACTTTCCTTGTTGATCCACTTATATGCAAAGTTGATGACTTGATCTTTTCTAACAGCTGCATAGTATTCCATTGTATAGATGTACCAAAGTTTCTTTAACCAGTCATCTGTTCTCAGGCACTCGGGTTTTTTTCCAGATTCTGGCTATGGTAAACAGTGCCACAATGAAAATATAAGTACAGATGTAATTTCGACTACACTTTTTTTGTTTCTCCGGGATATATTCCAGAAGTGGTATTGCTGGATCAAACGGAAGCTCAATTTCTAATTTTTTGAGAAGCATCCATATTGTTTTCCAAAGGGGCTGGACCAGTTGGCATTCCCACCAGCAGTGAAGAAGGGTCCCTTTGTCCCCACATCCTCTCCAACAGCGGTTGCTTTTGTTCTTTTAGATGTGTGCTATACTCTGTGGTGTGAGGTGGTACCTCATGGTTGTTTTTATCTGCATCTTCCTGATGATTAGTGATGTAGAGCATTTTACCATGTGCCTTTTGGCCATTCGTATCTCTTCCTTGGAAAAGTTTCTGTTAATTTCTTCGGCCCATTTTCTGATGGGGTTTGATGTTTTCTTGTAGATTTCAACCAGTGCTTTATATATCCTTGATATCAACCCTTTATTGTATGGGTATTGGGTGAATATCCTTTCCCATTCTGTAGATTGCCTTTGTATTCTGGTCACTATGTCTTTTGCAGTGCAGAAGCTTAGTTTAATATAGTCCCATTTGTTTTTCTCTGTTTCTACTCCATTGCTTAGTTCCATGTCATCTTTGAAGATACCTTTAGTTTCAACATCGTGGAGGTTTTTGCAGACCTTGTCTTCAATGTACCTTTTGGATTGTGGTCTGATATTGAGGTCTTTAATCCATTTTGATCTGATTTTTGTGCATGGTGTAAGGTCGAGGTCTAAGCCCATTCTTTTGCATGTGGTTGTCCAGTTATTCCAGCACCATTTGTTGAAGAAACTTTCCTTGCTCCACTTCACATTTCTTGCCCCCTTATCAAAGAAAACTATAAAATGCTATTGCATGAAATAAAAGCGTATATGAGGAAATGGAAACATATCCCCTGCTCATGGATAGGGAGAATCAACATTGTCAAAATTGCATTACTCCCCAAAGCATTATATAGATTTAACGCGATCCATATGAGGATACTCATGAAATTCTTCAATGAAATGGACCAAGCAATCCTGAAATTCATATGGAACAATAAACGCCCTCAGATAGCTAAAATAATTCTTGGGAAAAAGATTATGAGAGGCATAACCCTCCCCAACCTTAAACTTTACTACAAAGCGGTAGTAAACAATTAAAACAGCATGGCACTGGAACAAAGGCAGAGCTGCAGATCAATGTAACAGAGTGGAATATCCCTACACACAACCCCAGATATATTATCATCTAATACTAAGTACTTTAGAAGTATGTGGATATCATTAAATAACAGACCAATGAAAAACTCTTACCTGTCCTATACCTATGGAAAAATTTAGGGCAGGTATTTAACTTTACCAATCTTTTTCATCATTTCTAAAATGAAACACTACTATTTAGTTTAGAAAGTTTTGAAGTACAGATAAAATGAATATGCTAAGAACTTAGTAGTATAAGAGATATAGTAAATGCTTCATTAGAAATAGCTATTTGTATAACAAATGATTCACTTTGCACACAGATGACAATATACACTAATTATGCATTGCAAAGTAGAATTTTGTACAACTGCTTTAGAGTCCTTTTTACCTTACCACATCTTTGAAATCTTTGGCAAAGTTTGGGTCAATTAATGTAAAATGACTAACTACTTAGGACAGAGGCAGTAAGAACTCTATTATTTATTGGTCAGTGTTTCCTTCCATTGTTCTGTGTGTGTATATATATATGCATATATATGCATATATAAACACCTAATGAGATTGTCAGACATTTGTGTTCTCAAGTATTAGTTCCAGAAATATGGTTGGGAGTCAGAAATAAGTCCTGATCACAGCCAGGTGTGTCACCACTCTCCAAAAATTCAAGACTGGAGAGATAGTACAGTCAGTATGTTGCTTTCCTTGCTCTGGATTTTCTGGATTCAATCCTCAACACCACATATGGTCCCCTGAACACAGCAAACCCATGATCCCTAAGCAGAGTCAGGACTAAGCACTTACTATTGCATTGACACACACATACATGCACACACAAATGTATATACAATGTATGCATATGGGATATATTATAACAACGTATATGTGATAAATACATATAGATACACATATGTGTATATATAGTGTATATATGTATACATGTAATATACCAACATATATATGTAATATATACCGACACACACACATATATATTCATATATATACAAATGGAAGTTACATGATCAATACCCAACAGGAATTTTACATTATGCTTTTATCATTAATCTAACGAAATTGGTAATGGGAAATAAAATGAGCATCATATCCATGAGTCTTTTTATGAAACAAATTTTTATCCTGTGAGCATCGTTTAGAACAGTAAATGAAATTTAGAGAATGTTTTGATTTATGAATGAGAGACTTTCTACAGGGAACTAAGCTAATTTACTCCAGTTATATTTTTTGATGATTTATCTTTATATGAAAATAAGGGTACAAATAAATTGATAGGGGCTGAAGTGGTAGTATAGCAGGGAGTGCATTTGCCTTGCACACGGCCAGCCTGGGTTCAGTCCCCGGCATCTCATACGATCCCCCAAGCACCGCCAGGAGTAATTGCTGAGTGGAGAGCCAGGAGTGACCCCTGAGCATTGCTGGATATTAATCCCAAAGCAAACAAAAATAATATTAATAAAAATAAAATAAATTGATAGTCAATTTGTCCCTTACATACTTTGACTTAAGAATCAAATATCTCAATTGGGCCTTTGGTTACAACTGAAAATGAATGAGGTCTTCAGCATCAAATACCATTCTTGTTCAAGATCTTCATTCACATCGGTTAGAAATAATTTACAAGAAATATTTCTTTTCAGTGGAATTTAAATTCTTACTGGTGAACTCAGACTTTTTATAATGTAACAGCTATGGGGCAGAAGTGATATATGTGATTTTAGAGTAGAATAATTTTATGATTCATAAATTCTTCTGTTCTTCAACATCAAGAACTATAAAGTTCTAGAAAATAAGCTGATTGCTGGAATGATGTCATTGTCAAGCAGAGGAATATGTCTCTAATATTTTTGACTGTATGTATACCATTAAACTTATAATTGAAAATATTTAAGCTTCTGTCTAATGAAATTGAAGATTCCTTCAGGAGTGCAGACTATCTGAGCTTGATTTTACATAAAACCTTATTCTCTTCGGAAGTCCATGAAGTATTCAGAAAACAGTGCTTGAAGAATATGCATCAAATACTAAATTATCTCATTCATCTGATGTATATCGAGAACAAAAGCAAAACAGACAAAATTAAGTAAAAAGTAATATGTGGACTCACTGAATAACTGAGGTTACCTGAGAAGGAGGTGTGAGATTATCCAATTAGTAGGGAGGTCTAATGGACCATGTTGGAGTGATACTGCTCTTTTGGTGGTAGGTATAATGTAGGATGCATATTTTATTATTATTTATTTATTTATTTTTGCTTTTTGGGTCACTCCCGGTTATGCACAGGGGTTGCTCCTGGTTCTGCACTCAGGAATTACCCCTGGCGGTGCTCAGGGGACTATATGGATGCTGGGAATAGAACCCGGGTCAGCCACATGCAGGGCAAACACCCTACCTGCTGTGCTATTGCTCCAGCCCCAGGATGCATATTTTAAAGATATGTGAAAATATACCTCTAAAACAAAATGGAATTTGAGATAAAACTGATGTTATTTGATTGAAAAGACTATAAGATTAAAAGGAAGTTAGTTATATACACAAAATTAACAAATAATTCTAAAACATAAATCAAAACAACATAAAAACCAGGAAACGGTAAATAAATCTTGTTTCTTATTAGTAAAAGTGGAAATTCATTGTAACTTAAATTCTTTAAAACTAAAATTTGGTCAGAGGGGATAGGCCACTCTCCTCAGAGTTGACTTTGTGCTCAGGGATAACTCTTGGTGGTGCTTGGAGGACCTTATCGAGTACTGAAAACTGAACCCAAGTCAATCCTGTGCAATGAATAAATTGTTTTAATACTAGCTATTTCTGGAGTCAAATAGCCTGAAGACCTGGATCACCTATCTTCCATGTATTATATTCCAAGTTTGATTCTCAAAACAGTAGCAATTCCCAACACCACTTGGCATAATTCCACTTGGCATAACCACAGAGAACCCCTGGACCAAAATTCTATAATTGAAGTATTAGATCCGTATGTCTGGACTCAGTACCACTAGGTATGTCCCATGGGTCTCCTGAGCAATGCGTGGGAAGCCACATAAAATAAACTAAATGACCTTAAATTAAATAAAACATAGAGAATACTTGTATTTCCCTTCACAAAGAATTTATGTGATGTAACTCTAATAATATAATGATGTTTTGTGGTGGGAATTTTGGAAGGTAATAAGGATTAGACAAGGTTTTGTCAGTGGTACCTTCATTATGGATTGATATTCATGAAAAGAGGAGGACATTAGGATATCTCAGTGGGCATGCAACAATGAAAAGCTATGTGAGGCCATAATACAGAACAGGACTGTCATACCAACACTCTTACTCTGCTGGACCCTAATCTGAATTCTAGCTCCTCAAACTTGGCATTTTGTTATAGCATTCAAAACTGATTAAGATGACTGGTTATATTCAAATTGTTGAAATCCCTAAATACAACCCTAAAATTGATTTAAAAAAAACAGAATTTAACTTGATACTTAATATCTCTTTCTTTTCCTGGACATTTTTTTTTAGTAAAGTGAATTAAAATCATGTCAAGGAACAGTTTACATATTGTAGATTTTTGCATATTCATGATAGCTGTTGGTTTAATTCAGGATACATTTCGAATAAAAAGTCAGTATTTCACCACATTATAAAAATATTGAGTTCAATAGTTTGTGTGTTTATGGAAGAAAATAATTTAGCTTGTCATGTGACATAGTCTATGCTTTCATTTACAGATGTCAAGTATCTTCTAATTGCCATTTTCTTTCAGATGTCTCACCTCTCTTGTTTCCATTACTTACATCTTAAAGCTTCTTTTTTGAGTGCAGGAGTCACACTTTGAGGTGATCTGGGATCAGTCCTGGAAAATTCAGGGGACCAAATGGGGTGCCAGGGATCAAACCCAGATCAGCCCTGTGTGAGGCAAACACCCTACCTGCTACAGCCCCCACATCTTGAGTCTTCTTAGCAATTCCATACCTATAAGGATATAAGTTACTAGGCAAAACAGCAACAACAAGAAAAAAATCTCTCCAGTGAAGTGAACCTACTCTTATAGGAAGAAATAAAATATTAGATTATTAAAGTTAAGTATATTTATTGGAATAAAAAATTGCTTAATTAGCATTGGACATTTGAATTAAATTTGACTTTCACATAATTATAATATTTGAGAAATTTATATGTAGCTTTCTGTATTTTATCTGTCAAACTTGTTCCAATATATGATCTTACTACAGCGCCAAACTGATAATAAAAGTTAAATGTCTTGGATTATGAGCCTACATATTCCATAAATTATATGAGATTCGATAATCTCATATAAAATGGGAATTAGGCCAAGATTGCTGATAAGAATGTTTTTGTAATTAATAAAATAATTTATATAAAACTTTTCATGGTACTTGACATATCAAAAAACCTTAATACACTTTAGGATATTATAGATGGCAAGCTAAGTATTAGAAATCATGTTCATTTAGGGGCTGGAGCGATAGCACAGCAGGTAGGGCGTATGCCTTGCACTCAGCCGACCCAGGTTCTAATTCCAGCATCCCATTTGGTCCGCTGAGCACTGCCAGGAGTAATTCCTGAGTGAAGAGCCAGGAGAAACCCCTGTGCATTGCCGGGTGTGACCCAAAAACCAAAAAAAAAAAAAAAAAAAGAAAGAATGTTTATTTAATCTCAGGTGTTGAAAGTAGCCTTAAAGACCGTTATCTTTTTGTTTGTTTTTGGGTCATACCCAGAGATACTAAAGCTTACTTCTGGCTCTGCTCTCAGGAACCACTCCTGGAAGGCTTAGAGAATCACATGGGTACTGGGTTGGAATCCTGGCCAGCCACTTACAAAGCAAGTACTGCTGTACTATCCCTCTTTCCCAATAGACCATTATATATTTTTCTTTTTGTGAAATTTTTCTATAACTTTGATCTAGAATATATCATCATTTGCTTTAAAGATTTCAGACATTATTGGTATCCCAATGATATTTTTCAGATTCAGATTCTTTTAAGCATATTTAGAGGGGCTTAAGGACAGAAAAATAAAATATATTTATAAATTTTTCTTTTTATGAGTTAATGTGGGATGTCACTATAGTTGTATATATTAAGCATTATGTATATGAGTTAGAGTCCAAAATGAACTTAAAAAACTAATGATTATTATGAATAATGTTATAAAAAAAATGATGAATTAAACCATTCTCACAGTTCTGTATTGTCACTTATCTTAAAATGTTAAAACAATGGGAAAATATTAATATCAATATATGCAAGTTTTCAACATTTCAAGGAATTGACTGCTGAAGACCCATTGCTCACTGAAACAAGTGAATAGAACCATATATTAGTCATCATAGCTAAAATGTGCCCAGAAATTTTTATGTGCCAATTGATTTAAATGAATTGCCTTATTTATATTGATTTCAGATCTATGAGGAAGTTGAAATATGTCATCAAAGTATAATATTTAGAAAATAAGGTTGAGAGGCCATATAGATTAAAGAAGAAATCTAAATGGAAGAAATGAGCCCATGCATTTCTAATTTTTGTCATTCTTACCAAGTTTCCTCAATATGTATCTTGCAATCAATTTAAGATCATTCTTCAAATTGTATTTGACCTCTAGCATACAAAGGCAACCCTTATCTGAGCTAATATCATTCAGTTAATTTTTACAAAGTTACGAATTTCTGTGTTACACACACTAAGGTGGGGACAGATAGAATAGCTTCTAGTTTATTCTTTAATTTGCATAAAGGAACTATGAGGGATATCATATATGAACTTCCCAGAAATTAGGATTGGTTAACAAAATGAGGTTGTCTATCTATCTGGTACTGGAAGTGATCTTGTTGAATTATTAAAACCACTCAAAAAAGTCTTTGTTCAGAATACATTGACATTCAGAGACAGGTGTTCTTTTATTTTGCTTATTTGTGTGTGTGCTTTGCTTGTGTGTGTTTAGTATCAATAACCAACGTAACAGTGTTGAATGACAAATATTTGTAAAAGTGAAAGATCTTTTTCTATTATATTTCCATGCATTATTCAGATGAATAGTCATTATTTAAATAACCTTTGATTTATGAGCAGTGACATACAGCCAATTTATTTTATATTTAAGAAGAAAAGGGAGGGGAAATAGATTTCTAGGTACTGAATTTCCATTTAGTTCATAAATCTAGCTTGCAATATTTGAGTAAACAGCCTCATGCTGTATTTTGGAAGAAAATAGCATGTAAAGTTTATTAAATTTGCAGTTTCTCTGTGTTCAGGTGTAGCCACTCTAAATCATTTTCCCTGCAGCAAAGAATGTAAGTACTTTCCTTTTATACATGTCAGACAAATGCAATGGAAATTTTCATATTTTAATGGACTTATGTTAATAACATTTTTATATAACTTGCATATATTGATATTAGTTATGGCATCTGAATACAGTTCAACATAATTTTATAAGGATATATTATTTTTCTCCTATGAACTGATAATGACTAAAGTGCAACATTATTTTAATGCTTCCAAGAATATAAACTTGCATAAAATTAAACACAATTAAATTAAAATCACATATTTAAATAAAATAGCATAAATGTATACACAAATGTATACAAAAAGAAGTGTACAAATATTTACATAATAAAGCACACATGATATTCCCTCATAGCAAAAATATTGTGTTTTATCTCTAAGACATGAAACAAATTCCTTTTCTTTTTGCTTCTCTTTTAATCAGTCAAGTGAGTAACAATCTTTTGTACATCTTTGTCATGAAACTGTTTTCTAATTATGGAAAATAAATTAAAATCCTAAAATTACACAAAATAAGTTATTAGCTATCACCAAAATTAGAATTTAGATTATACTCATCCTTTTGTCTTTCCTAACTAATATTAATATTCTGACATACTTTGAGGATACACTGTCAAGTATAATTTAATGCAGAAGATTTAACTCTGGATTTTATAAACATCTCTTCCAATGCTTAAAAAATATTCATTTAATTGAAGAAAATAGGTACAAAACATTTTACAGATACAATTAGATATGTTGGTATACTTGCCCCATACTCCCCAAAGGATGATACTTGGATGTCCTAATCTCATTTTAATGAAGTATCACTGGAGAAGAAGACACTGAATTACAAATGTAATGGTTCTTATAAGAAAGTCATCTGAAGACAGACATGAGGGGAACACCATGCTGAAAGGAAGGTGAAGAATAAAACAGGTTTTTTGTTTGTTTGTTTGGTTTGGGCTTAGGTTTGGGTTTTTTGAGAGTTCGTGGCCATCCTTGGTATGCTCAGGCTTTATTTCTGGCTGTGCACTCAGGGATTAGTCCTGATGTACTTGGGGAACACATAGGGTACCCAGGATCGAAACAGGGTAGGCCTTGGCAAGGCAAGCAACATTCCCACTATTCTATCAATGAGGGATATGTGAAGCAGCTAGAAGCCAGTAGACATAAGAGATTGCTTTCAAGAAACCAGAAGTAAGAACAGGCAAAGTATTGTTCTGCGGGCTTTAGAGGCATCTTGGTTCTGCCAGCATCTTTATTTCCGAACTTTAGCCTCCATAATAAACAAGTTAACCTATTTTGTGCACTTTGGATAATTAAATTTGAGTATCTATTCTTTGAGAAAAAACTAATTTGCCAGGCTCTAAGGAGGATATTTTTTTCTTTTCCTTTTGAGTCCAGACCTTCTGTGCTAGTGGTTTGCTCCTGTCTCTGTGCTCAGGGTATCACTCCTGGCTGTGCTAGAGGGGCCTTATGTGACCAGGGATAGAATCTTGCTCAGCTGTGAGCAAAGCAAGAGCACTACTTGTTGTACTATGTCCCCAGAAGAATAACATTTTATAATTTATAGGAAATAATAAGTTGTTAATGTACTATCATATCATACATAATCTTATGTTGGAGGACAAGAAAGAATGAATAATTGATAGAGGATGAGTATGTGTGTGAGAATTTGGCAACCAATTCTACAGAATTGACTGTCTCACCTGTGAAAAGATATTTTATATGCTATTGGATATAGAATTTTATGCCTCTAAACAAGAACAGTGTTTCTCTGTGTATTTTTAAAAAACTTATTTGAACTTTACATAAGGCTATGTTTTCAAGGAGTTTAAAAATTAAAAATATATGACACATTAATTACCATATACACATTTCTACTCTGCACAGCCATTTTAGTGTTTAGATACTGCACTATTTATTATAGGTGCAGAGATTGAATATTGGTCATATGAGAAGTAGCAATTATGACATTTGTACTCTTTTAGTTGTATAATTAGTTAAGTATTTATACTTTAACTTCATCTTTCTATGACAGGTACTCACTTTTTTAAAAAATAAAAGCTTAATCATTGCTATGTCAAGCTCATAGCTGAAGTTTTTAATGTGTATATCCCAACCTTTTAAGAAAATCATTCCTAAATAAATATTTTTGAAAGATTATTATACTTTCAGTTACATAATCACCTAACAAAGGTTTGTTATCATTCCTCATATGTGGTACATGGATACAGAAAACAAGGATATAGACAGAAATGAACAATGACAAACAATTGGCTTTGGATTGAAAAACTAATAATCAGGAGTCAGAGTGATCAAACAGTAGGTAGGGTGCTTGCCTTGCACTTGGTGATCTGGATTTGATCCTTGGCAACCCATATGGTCCTCCATCCCAGCCCAGAGTGATCCCTGAGTGCAGAGCCAAGAATAAGTCCTGAGGACAGCTGGGTGTGGCTCCAAAACAACAACAACAACAACAAAAACAAACAAAAATCTGATTAAGGAACAGCGGGGATAGTATGTCTGGGAGATAGTAAGGATAAGACCACAGACAGCATAATAGGCATGGAGAGTCAAGAACAGTTTTTGGTAGGTACAGAAACTATATACATCAATACCATGAACTTTAACACTGTTGGAATCATGTTACTTAAACTATAATAATTTAAACATTAATTTGGACTTGCTTTCTGGAGAGTTTGATCCATACACCTTAAGAACTTCTAGCATAAATTAGCAAGATTTGAGCTTTTTAAAAATTGTCTTTACTTTTTCAGTTTTGAGAGATTGTCATAGGAGCAGGAAGTTAAAGAAGTATGAATACATTGTGTCTTCTGGCTTCATCCAAGTTTCAATGAACTGCGGGATTTAATCTTTTCTTGCAGTTCTATAGCATTCTGTTGTCTACATATCCCACAACTACTTTATTCACTCAATTATTGTTAGAAATCTGGATTGTTTCCATCTCTTAGCTATTGTACTGTTTCAATGAAATAGGTGTATTTTCAAATTAATATTTTTGCCTTTTGGGATAATTGCCAAGAAATGTAATAGCTTTATAAGTTAAATCTTCCCCAAATTTTTCTATTAAAATATTCTATCCCTCTCATATCAAAGTATTCTTCATCTAAATCAAACACATTCTTAGAATAATGTTTATGAACTTTGAATTCTCTATTGTTTCTTCATGCATCTATTTGTTTGTCTAATGGCCTTCTTTGTTGTATTCCCTTATATCTCCATCCATGTATCTTTCTTTCTTACTGCCATAATTTTAATTTTGAGCTTATTTTTTTGGCATTCTTCTACATCAGACAAGAAAATTTCTAATCAATTCACCAGATTTCTTTTGAACTGATATTCTTTGTTACAATGCTAGCTCTCATTCTTCAGCTTAAATTCTAATTTCAGAGTTTGAATGGCCAATTGCATGAGGGTCCCTTCCTGCCCTTTAGTATCTTACCACAAAGCACATATTTCCTGCTTTGAGACTTTTCTAATGACCACTTTGGTCATGACCTCTCTAAAACATTAAGCTGATATTTTGTCAATATGGAGTCTAATAAATGAACAATTATTAATATACATATATCTACATATGCACTTATATGATATACGCATACATGCAAATACAGTATTTCATGCACAGCCAGTGGAGAAAAATAATTCAATTTCAAATTATGACTATTGTAAAAAGTTTAACTCTCCCAGAACATTAATCCTTATGATGATCCTTTGATGAAGCAGTTCCTTTTTTTCTTCTCTTGTCTGAGCACTTGATTTATTGTATATTATGCATTTGGTGATATTTCCAAACACCTATTTCTCTATATTTTAATGTCTGAATGATAGCTGTAAAAAAGAATGACTTTTTTTCTTATATTTTTGAATATATATATCCTATTAATAATTACTCCTATTTTAGTTAGATATTTTCTATCTCAAATTGGCTATGGTCAGTTGGCTTTGAATAAAATTTTCTTTTGCCTAGGAAGTCCGTCACAAATCTTTTACAAGAAAATCAGAACAGTGCCAATGAAAAAGGAAAAATACATAAGGATGAATTATAAATTAATATATCAAAAAATTACCTTGCCAGAAAATATTCCCTTTCCTGATAAAAGACATTTTTTATTAAATTATTTGCTACTTGAAAAAAAATCAACTTAGAGATGCAGAGTATGGTGTGGAGGACAGATATCATTAGGAAGATGAATGAGTATAATCTTTTCTCTTTCTACCTTAAATCACTGAAAGCAAGAAGCAATGCATCAGTTTAGAATTTTAAGCCAAAAATGACCTCTGAAATTTGCTTTTTTGCATAGGAGAAATGTCTACAAAGTCATCTTGCTAGTTAAAGTTAGAATCATAGAACTAAATCTAAAACACTTTAACATGTTAGCATTTACACCATCTTATTTCCTTAATTTAAATACAACAACCCATCCAGAACATTAAACTAATTGACTTTTTACCCAGTACATCTATATAATTATTCTATATAGTTTCTCATAAATACTTTAAAAATGAAAATCTGAGGTAGTTATGAAAATTTAGTTCTGAATCTCTAATATAATATTGTTATTTTATTATATATAGTATCTAAAAATAGCATTTTTTTTCTTTTTTGGGTCACACCCGGCAATGCACAGGGGTCATTCTTGGCTCATGCACTCAGGAATTACCCCTGGCGGTGCTCAGGGGACCATTTGGGATGCTGGGAATTGAACTTGAGTTGGCCGCATGCAAGGCAAACGCCCTACCCGCTGTGCTATCGCTCCAGCCCCAAATAGCATTGTTTTTAATAAATCTGAAAATATTTTTCTTTCATCAGATATGCTATGAGTATCAGTGTAAAACACAGTTCTCAAAAATGTTTCATTTTTCATGGAAAAATACTTTATCCATATCATTTTTCCATTCATTAAATTTAAATACTCCTTTCTGTTCTATTTATAATTTCAAGATCATGCTCAATTCAAAAAGTAAAATTCACCAAGGTTACTGCTTTGCATAGGTATATTTTTTTAGTAAATTAGTTATTCATCAAATTTTTCTTTAGTTCCAGCTATGTCTTTTTTATCACTAACAACTGGAGTTAAGGTTATGTAGCAGCAATACCTGCTTATGCAATTTACTAGGATCATAACCTAATTACTAAAGTAAAACCATATGAACCATATGGTTGGAGAGAGAGTACAGCTGATAGGGTGCTTTGCTTGCCTTGCAAGTGGCCAACCCAAGTGTGATGCCAAACACTATATATGGGTCTCTGAGCACCATGAGAAGTGATCCCTGAGACAGGTGTGCCCCTAAACCAGAAAAAATAGGAATAAGTAAAACATAGAAGTATTAAACCTTTCTCTGTGTTCTAATGAGTAATAAAATCAGAAGTGTGATTTTATGATAAACATGGATCCCAAATTCAGACAGTCTGATATAAACTTACTCCACCATCTCTTAGGGTAGCCCATTTCAACTCTCTTTGACAAAGTCTCTTTACTAAATGAGAAAAATAGTAGTTAAAAGATATCTCATAAGTCATATATGAGCACTAATGGGGTTAAGTTGTAAAATGTATGGCAAATTGTCTGGCATATTGTAAACACAAGAGAAATAGTAAAAGGAATAAAATTATTGACTTTTATGACAGCATCTGAAAACTGAAAAAAAACCCTATCAAAAAATAGGGGAAAAAGATGGACAGTCCACAAAGAGGATACACAGATGGCAGTAGGTATATAAGAAAGTGTTTATTTTGGGCTGGAGCGATAGCACAGCGGGTAGGGTGTTTGCCTTGCACTTGGCCGACCCAGGTTCGATTTCCAGCATCTCATATGGTCCCCTGAGCACCGCCAGGAGTAATTCCTGAGTGCAGAGCCAGGAGTAACCCCTGTGCATTGCCAGGTGTGACCCAAAAAGCAAAAAAAAAAAAGTGTTTATTGTCATTTACTATGAGAGAAATCTATATCAAAATAACAATTTTAGATTTATCACACTACTGAGAATGGAGTATATCAAAATGACTGGAAACAAAAGATATTGGTGGGATGTAATGAAATTTAAGAACCCTCATTCATTGTTGGTTGTGAGTGGCAGTGGCTGAGTGCAGTGTCAATAATTATGGAATGCTTATAATTCTAATGATAATGTATCCAATCAAAATAGTTCCTGTGTTATAATTACAATGTTAGTTTATCTCAGAGATTCTCAACTTCATACTACTAATATTTGGAGCAAAATAATTATCCTGGTTTTGTTTGTTTTGTTTGTTTTGAGCCACACCCTACATTGCACAGGGCTTACTCCTGGCTCTGCACCCAGGGATCACATCTAACAGGGCTTGGGAATTATATGTGGTGCTGGAAATCAAAATCAGACTGGCCATATGCAAGGCAAGTGCCTTACCCTGTGACCTATCACTCAGGCTCCTATAATTATTTTGTGAAAAAATTACTTAGTTCATTATAGTATATTTGGCTAGAAGCTCTGCTCCCTCCGGCTATAAACAGATACCTAGATAAGAGCACAGTAAATAATATCTACATTTAATACTCCTTGGGTTAGAGAGGTAAAAATCAACCCACTTGAAAATTACTGGCCTAACCCAATATTAGCTCTGAAATTGGTATGACTATACCATTTCTTGAGGTCCTAATATATGCCTTTTGTGATGCTAGACACTAAGAATATAGTTATGTATATATAAGTCCTGATCCTTTAAATAATTAATTATAATAAATATATACTTATTTATAGAAATAATATAGATATAATTTTCATGTTTATAATTTATAACATAATTATAATATGTAAATATTTAATCTTTGCAATTATTGACACCAAATTCTTGACAAATATATAGCACAATAAAAGGAAAAGTTATATAATGGACAAAAAATTTAAGTATGATATATAAGTATGAATATGTCATATACATAACATATATGTTCATATAATTTACTCCAACAAAGTGCTGAGATCATAGGAAAAAATAGTTAACCTGAGATACAGTGAGGAATGGTGCACAATAAAGAATAGGGGTTAAGCAAAGCCCCAAATCAGCAAATAAGAGGAACTTTACTAAAATTTAGCATAATGTTAATATCTTATGGGAGTTAGTGTGCAAGTATAGAACATTGAGAGCAACAAACATTTACAAATTCATCTTCACAGTCTCCTTGGGTATGAATAAGAAATATTGAAGAGTAAGGCAGGAAAGCAGATAATTCCTTCTTTAGTAGGTAAGATTTAGAGGATAGACATTTTCATAACTGCAAAGAAAGCACGAAGATCCATTCAATCCCTTCTGATTTAAAGAACAAAAGCTTTCTATTGTTCTTACCCTGTATAGTTATACAAACCATGCTTATTTCTTCCACCAAGGACATATAAAAAACATTTTCTACCACAGAGATTCATATAATCTTTGATGTCTTTTACCTTTGTGGTTTACATTCTATATTCCTTTCCTATGATAAACTCTTAACTGGGATTAAAACAACTTTTCTAAGATCCATGAGATTTTCCAGCAAATCATTTAACCTTTAAGTGTCTTTGGGTTCCCTAACTATATTATGATTAGTTTGTTTTCAATCCAATATTATTGCTCTGAATTCTAACAGAGAACCTATGTGCAACATTTTCCAAAATTGCTTTCCCCATATAAGTTTGAGGGTTCAGAATGCCAATTAGAGGCATTATCAAGAGAATTGGAAGGCAGAGCAGAAAAATAAGCCACAAGCGAATGAAGTTATATACATAAACCAGATAAAGAATGCTTTCCCCACCTTCCAGTGAAAAACTGCTTAATAAGTAAATGTTTGTAACTTTCACATCCTTAGTCATGGTCACAGACATGGTCTAAACTCTTGCCACTGTGGCATAAAAGCAGATATAAACTGTAAATAAACAAATGAGTATGTGTGGTCAAATAAATCTTTACTTGTTGAAGCAAATTTGAATTCCATGTAATTATAATATGTAACAAGAGATATGCTATGTATTTAAGACCAAAAAATTAGCAAAAGCCTTAAATTGCTAGCAAAAAAAAATTAAAAAATGTTTCCAGTTTTAAGGCATAATAACTGAGAAATTCTTTTACTGAGCATAAGAGTAAGAGTAGCAATAGTACAGCAAGTAGGGCATTTACCTTGCATGTGGCCAACCTGAGATTGGTCCCTGGTATCCTATATGGTGCAACCCAACCCAAATTATAATAACACTGAATCAGGAAAACAAATAGTCAAGTATTTCACAACTTTACCTGTATATGCAAGAAATAATACTTTCATAGAGGAAAATCTTGGAAAGATCTTTCCTGTTGTTAAGAAGCACAGTAAGGGTCTAAAGTTAAGAATGGAACTAGAACATTAAAGAAGAGAACCCTCTGGGAATAAAAAAAAAAAATCAAAGCTAACTTTTTGCACACAAAATTGTGTTATAGATATCTGAACCTCATAGTGCACTAAATGTTCCTAAAGAATAATAATATTCAGATTATGAGATATTAGATATTAGATAATATTAAATGTGAGCATATGCCTAATATCACAGAGAAACAAAAAGACAAGGCATATTTGAACAGATAATATATTAAAGATTTTCACAAGGCATTAAAATATATCAAATCCAAGATTCCTCCTCAGATTTCTAATTAATGAGAGATTTATTGACAAGCATAATATTCTATTTTTCTATCATTCCCCACTTTCTTTTTTCCTGACCCATTGCTTTCAATTTTGCACTGACTTTTATATTGTTTTGGAAATTATATTCATTTTATTGTCACTTCACATTGAGTATGTTGTAAAAGTGGTAAAATTTTCTTGACTTTTCATGTTATACACATTTAATCTGCATGTGCCGGTGAAATTATTGTACAGAATGTACATTGTTTGATATTAAGAAAATGTCAACCTGTTATTTATGAATGTTATTCTTTCCCTATGCTTTCATTTCCTATATAAAATCATTTTGAACATTGCTGAAAATTTGAGAACATGAAATTTTTCTCTCCATATAATTCAACAGTCACTGTGTTAAAATACTATTAAAATGATTTTATTGTATTAAAATAATTTTATTGTGTTAACACAATAAAAAATAAGTAATTTTAATATTTTAAGAGCTCAGAGTCAACTATGTAGTATTTGCGCTAAAGTATTTTTTCTTATCTAAATACAGCTACAATTATAGTTCAGTACATTTCTATTGACTTTTTAATAAATAAACTATTTTATTTTATTTATTTATTTTTTTTGCTTTTTGGGTCACACCTGGCAATGCTCAGAGGTTACTCCTGGCTTTGCACTCAGGAATCACTCCTGGTGCTGCTCAGGGGACCATGTGGGATGCTGGGAATCGAACTCGAGTTGGCCTCATGCAAGTCAAATGCCCTACCTGCTATGCTATTGCTCTGGCCCCAATTATTTTATTTTCTAAGCCATCTCCTTGCTATTGTCCAGTTTAAAAAATCAGGTTATATAATTATATAATAATATTGCTTTTTGCTACTGAGTTGAATATTTTCTAATAGCTTTGAACTTCTGGAAATATGCTTTGCAGATTTTTTCACACACTCTGTAGGTTGTCTTGTTTTCATTTTGGTGATGGTTTCTGGTACCAAACATTTTAATTAGATATAGCCCCATTTATTTCTCTTTGCTTTTATCATTTTTATTTTAATGTCACAGCCAAAATGTTCCTTTAATGCCATATCCAAAATTCCAGGTCAAACAAGTTTTCCCTTGTGTTTTTACTTTAGGGATTTTATACTTTTAGTTTTCATGTTGTAAGTCATTATTGACATTTAATTGATTTTTCACATACAGTGTAAGAAAAATTAAGTATTTTGAATGTAGATATCAAGGTTTTCCAGCATCATTTATTAAATAGACCATAATTTATCTTATATATGTTATTTGGAATATTATAGAAATTTGGCTGAATTAGTTATGTGCTTTGATTTATTTCTGGGCTTTAATTCTATCCCACTGTTCTGTATCTGCATGTTAAATAGTACTTTTTGAATAATATTACTTTTTATTATATCTTAAAGTCAGATAGTATAATGTATTTAGTTCTGCTCTTAATCACAATTGCTTTAGCTCTTCAATTTTTTTTTATTCAACATAATTTTAACATTTTAAAGTCATTTTTGTGAAAATTCCATTGGGATTTTAATAGGGGTTGCTGCATTGCATCTTTAGATTGTTCTGTGGCACCAGGGCCTTTTGATGTTAAGTTTTCTCAATATATTAATATTAGGGAATTTTCTATTTACTTATGTCTCCAATTAATTTTAGAAATTCTTTATGGTTTTCAATGTATGATGTTCATATATCCTTTACCATTTTTTTTTCCTGAGTTGGCTGTGGAGATAGCTCCAATGACTGGAGTGTGTGTTCTGTATATGGGAGCCTAGAATTGTATTCCTTGCTCTATAGGGCTCCCTCAGTACCACCAAGAATATTTATGAGCATTGAGACAATAGTAGACCCTGAGCACAGCCAGGTGTGGGTCAAGCAACCCCTGTTGCCCACCCAAGTCAGTTATTTTTTAGATGTTTATTTTACTTTATTTATTTGTGTTGTTGTTTGATCTTGATACTCAGGAGACCTGGGGTCCCTTGTGATATTCAGAAACCAGATAA